>NC_134551.1:21618175-21694316 GCF_025594145.1 Primulina tabacum | reverse complement strand
CGTAATCACACCCCCAAACTTGAACACTATAATTTCACACACCAATTAAGCCAATAAGCAATAGATGTGTACACCCAGTGAGCACAACTACTTTATAACCATGAGAGGTACAATTGACAATAGCAACATCCCCAAATAGATCGAACACATATTCCAAGTACGCTGAAAATTGAACAAGATTTGGTTAAACCCTTACTTGTACCAGAGAATGGCCCGGAATTAGGAGACGTGGTCGGAGTCACGGCGAGTATTTAGGGCGGCGGTCGCTTTTACTTCGAGAGACGGCAGACGTCGGTGGGGTTTCAGACGAGGGTTCAGTGCTTTTGGTTGAGGGAGGGCGGCTGTTTTCCTGAAAAATGTTGCGCGAGTCCTCTTTTTTTTATAACAGTCGGGCACATATGCGCGCCCTAAAGCGACGCATATGCGCCGGGTTACTGTCTCGCGTGTGGACTCTCGCGCATATGCACGTCCCATTAATGGCGCATATACGCCGATGTCTCTGCCTTAGTTCGCGCATGTACGCGTCCTTAATGGCTCACATGCGCAAAACCTTCTGCCATACTCGCGCATGTGCGCGAACATCCTGTCCATAAACTTTTCGACTTTTTTTTTATATATATACCTGGAAAAATAACAAAATGCAAATTAATACTTGAATTGAGAAAGTTAAAATTAATAAAATAAGGAATGGAAATAAAATAATAAAAATAAAAGCAATGCAAAAAATAAATAAATGTGGGTTGCCTCCCACATAGCGCTGGTTTAAAGTCATCAGCCTGAATTTCTCCTGTCTATTTTGGTTCTCCCAGTGGGATGTTGTCCCGTGTGTCGCACTTCATTTCCAAAGTAATGCATGACCCTTGACCCATTGACTTTAAAAGTCTGACCATTGTTGCAACTTTAACTCAATTGCACCATGTGGGTACACTGTTTCCACTGTGAATGGTCCGGACCATCGTGATTTTAACTTACCAGGAAACAACCTCAATCGAGAATTGAATAATAACACCTGTTGCCCTGGTTCGAAGTCTCGACGAAGAATCTGCTTGTCATTGCCATTTCTTGGTCTTTTCTTTGTATATCTTAGCATTTTCGGTATGCATCATTCCTGAATTCCGCCATCTCATTCAACTGCAACAGTCGTTGCTCGCCCGATGCTCCAATATCAAAATTAACTTTTTCACAGCCCAAAATGCTTTGTGCTCCAGTTCAAAGGTAGATGTGGCAAGCTTTCCCAAATACCAACCTATAAGGTGACATCCCGATAGGTGTCTTGTATGCAGTCCTGTACGCCCATAAAGCATCATCTAGCTTGATTGCCCATTCCTTCCGGTTCGTCTTTACTGTTTTTTCTAATATTGTTTGATCTCCCGGTTGGATATCTCTGCTTGCCCATTAGCTTGTGGGTGGTATGCCAGTGTCACGCTGTGCTTCACATCATACTTGGCCAATAGTGAGTTAAAAATTTTGTTACAGAAATGGGTACCTTCATCACTGATAATGGCTCTAGGCGTTCCAAATCTTGTGAAGATGTTCCTGTGGACAAACTTAACAACAACTCGAGCATCATTAGTACTGGTGGCAATTGATTCCACCCATTTGGACACATAATCAACAGCAAGTAAAATGTAAGATTGACCAAAAGAGGATGGGAATGAACCCATAAAGTCAATACCCCAGACATCAAAGAGTTCCACCTCCAAAATATTTGTTAGTGGTAATTCATGTCGTCTAGAAATATTGCCAACTCTTTGGCATTTATCACATGACTTAACTAAAGTATAACTATGCTTAAACAGATTAGGCCAATAAAAACAAGACTGTAATACCTTAGCTGCTGTTCTAAATGCTCCAAATTGTCCATCGTAGGGTGAGGAATGACACTGCTCTATAATCGTACCCGCTTCTTCCTCTGCTACACATCGTCTAATTATCTGATCAGCGCATCTCTTAAACAAGAAAGGATCATCCCACAGATAAAATTTGGCATCATGAAGAAATTTCTTCTTTTGGTGATAAGTTAAATCTGAAGGTAATTCTCCTGCAGCAAGAAAATTTGTTATATCTGCAAACCAAGGATGTGTAACATTTACCTTGAAGAGTTGCTCGTCTGGAAACGTCTCATTGATCACTCCACCTTCAATTCTTTCTTCCAGCTCTAGGCGTGACAAGTGATCTGCCACCTGGTTCTCACAACCTTTCTTGTCTTTGACATCAAAGTCAAATTCTTGAAGTAGGAGTATCCATCGTATCAACCTGGGCTTGGCATCCTTTTTGGCAAACAAGTAACGAAGAGCTGCATGGTCAGTGAAAACCGTTACCTTGGTGCCAATGAGATATGTTCTGAACTTGTCGAATGCAAACACCACTGATAGCATCTCTTTCTCAGTAGTTGTGTAATTCTGTTGGGCTGCGTTGAGTGTGCGACTTGCATAGTAAATAGCTTTGAACATCTTGTCTCGTCTTTGTCCCAATGCTGCTCCCACAGCATAGTCACTAGCGTCGCACATGAGCTCAAAGGGCTCCTTCCAATCAGGCACTATCATGATGGGTGCAGAAATCAGTGCTGTCTTGATCCTGTTAAACGCCTGCAAGCAATCATCGTCAAAATAAAACTAGAATCTTTCTCTAACAAATTATATAAAGGTCTAGTAATTTTAGAGAAATCTTTAATATAACGACGATAGAACCCAGCATGTCCCAAGAAACTTCGGATCCCTTTCACATTCTTCGGCGGCAGGAGATTTTCAATTGCCACAACTTTGGCTCCTTCCACTTCTATTCCTCTAGCCAAAATTTTATGCCCAAGCACAATACCTTCTGAGACCATGAAGTGACATTTTTCCCAATTCAACACTAGATTCTTCTCCCGACATCTCTGCAAAACAAGCGTTAGATTCTGCAAACAATGATCAAATGATGAACCAAACATAGAGATATCATCCATAAAAACTTTCATTATTTCCTCACCATGTTAGAAAATATGGCCATCATACACCTCTGAAAAGTAGCAGGTGCATTGCAGAGACCAAATGGCATTCTCCTAAAAGCAAATGTACCGTAGAGGCAAGTGAAGGTAGTCTTCTCTTTATCCTCCGGTGCTATGACAATCTGATTGTAACCTGAATAACAATCTAGAAAGCAATAATAATGATAACCACCTACTCTATCAAGCATCTGGTCAATAGAGGGAAGAGGAAAGTGATCTTTCCTAGTCGCATCATTCAATTTCCTATAGTCTATACACACTCGCCACCTAGTCACTGGACGAGTTGAAATCAATTCGTTATTCTCATTTCTCACTACAGTTATTCCCCCCTTCTCAGGTACTACTTGTACAGGTGAAACCCAAGAAGTGTCAGATATAGCATAAATAACACCAGCATTTAACAATTTTAATACCTCATCCCTCAGAACCTCTTTCATGGCTGGACTAAGCCTCCTCTGATGATCAACATAGGGGGAATAGGACTCCTGCATCAATATTTTATGCATACAAACAGTAGGGCTAATCCCTTGTATATCAACAATTGTCCATCCCAACGCAGATTTAAATTCTCTCAACACTCTCACCAACTTATCCTTTTCTTCAATAGTAAGAGCAGAGGAGATGATTACCGGATAGGACGAACTCTCGTCTAGGAATGCATAGCACAATTGACTCGGTAAATCCTTTAATGCAGGGGATGCTTTTGGTACCTCTTTACTTGCATCTTCAAGTAACTCTTCAAGTTGGGCATTAATCTTTTCTTTAGGTAGCGTATTGAGGGCAAGTAAATCCTCTCGCACATCCCAGTCCTCTTCATCCACTGTGGAAACTGACTCCAACAAGCATCTCTCTAAAGAGTCTTTCGTCATCCTACCTGCACCAACATGAGATACACATGAATCAATTATATCAATACTATTACAAGTACTTACCTCATTTGGTCCTTAGATGGTGGTGTAGATGTTGAACACGACCTTCTCCACCTACTCTCAATGTGAGCTCGCCCTTGTGCACATCAATCAAAGCTTTCTCGGTGGCCAAAAATGGCCTTCCAAAGATAAGCAGAGTCTCCTGGTCTTCTTCCATATCTAAGATGACAAAATCAGCTGGAAATATGAATTTGTCTACCTTTACCAGCACATCCTCTACTATCCCTCGTGGATAGGTAAGTGATCTGTCCGCCAGCTGCAAAGTAATAGTGCTAGGTTTCACCTCGCCAAGCTCCAAAGTCCTGTAAATAGAAAAAGGCATTACATTTATACTAGCACCCAAATCACATAAAGCTCTATTTACTCTAGAACCACCAATAACACAAGGAATAGTGAAACTCCCTGGATCTTTGAGTTTCTGTGGTAGTTTTCTTTGGAGTATGGCACTACACTCTTCGGTTAGCTTCAAGGTTTCAAATTCTTGAAGTTTCCTCTTCTTGGACATCACATCCTTGATGAACTTAGCATAATTGGGCATTTGCTCCAATGAATCGGCAAATGGGATGTTGATGTGTATTTTCTTGAAAATTTCCAGGAACTTCGCAAACTGATCATCCAACCCTTTCTTCTTGAACCTCTGTGGATATGGAAGATTTACCTTAGGTAAAGGTTGCTGCTCAATCACTTTCTTAGGTTCCTCCACTTTCTCTTCTCCAATACTTGCACCCTTTCCATCATTTTCCTCAACAAGAATCTCTACACTCTCTTCAGTAGGCTCTGGGATTCCGATTTCTTTGCCACTCCTCAATGTGACAGCTTTGCACTGTTCCCTAGGATTCACCTCTGTATTGCTGGGAAACAGTCATCTATTCTGATGTTTTAAAGCATTGGCTAGTTCCCAATCTGTATTTCCAAGGATTTCATCGTGGCATCCATATTGTCCATGTGTGTCTCCATGTTATCAAGACGAGACTCAGTTCTCGTCATTCTTTTCCCAGACTCAGTCACAAATGTACCAACTAGATCTTCAAAAGATGGCTTTCCTTCTCCTTTCTGTGTATTGAACCACGGTGGAGGATTCAACACGTTCTTGTTGTTCGCATAAGAGAAATTCTCGTGATTCCTCAAACCTGGTTGATAAGTATTAGGGGGAGAATTACCTCGATAACCTCCAAAACCACGATTGTTGATTTACTAAGCTTCCTCCACAACTGGCTCTTCTTTGGCAGTCACCAATGCTACTTCAGACGTAGATTGGCCTGCTTTGTTCATCGCTGTAATCTGTGCTGTCAATGCCGAAATCTGTGCAGTAAGTGATGTGATCGGGTCTACGGCATACACTCCAGCAGGTTTCCTTGATCCAGATCTCTCACTCGGCCACTGATAACTGTTAATGGTCATCTGTTCAAGCAAATCATAGGCCTCATTAGGTGTTTTAGAAAAAATAGTACCTCCGACGGCTGTATCATCCACATTCCCTCTAGTCGGCCCATCCAAACCATTGTAAAATAACTCGATTTGCACCCAATCTACATATCCATGATTCAGAAACTTCCTGAGTAATTCTTTTTATCGCTCCCACGCCTCATATAACACTTCGAGCTCTCTCTGCCTGAAATTTGTGATCTCTATTTTCAACTGAGCAGACTTGGCAGGAGGAAAATACTTTGACAGGAATTTTGTAACCAGATCTGCCCATGTAGTAATACTCCCCAAAGGTAGAGATTGGAGCCAACTCCTTGCGTGATCCCTAAGAGAAAACGGAAACAGGCGCAATCGAATAATTTCATCAGAAACACCATTAATTTTTACCGTGTCTGTGATCTCCAGAAAAGTTTGTAGGTGAAGATGGGGATCTGCAGTGGCTGCTCCTCCAAATTAGTTCTGCTGAACCATGTTAATGAGTGCGGGCTTTAGCTCGAAGTTGTTAGCAACAATGGTTCCGCGAGCTATTCCAGAGTAGTGAGCGTTGATGACTGGGCGAAAATGTTCCCGGATTGGCACCTCTCCTGGGAGCTCATTCTGATTATCTCTTTTTTAAGCCATTGCTTTAATTTCGTCTCTCCTTGCTTTCCTTAATCTCCTGGCAGTTCTTTCGATTTCTGGATCAAAAATCAGCAAGTCGGGATTTTGAAATCTTCGCATGCACTGCAAAACAGAGAAGACTATCAATTAACAAAATAAATAAATAAAATAGAATAAAGTCTAAATTAAAGTAAAGACTACTTAGTAATGATATCAATATGCAATTAAATAGTTTACTCCCCGGCAACGGCGCCAAAAACTTGTTGCGTATTTTCACTACCGCAAGTATACGGTGTCAAGTTTTAGTACTGGTTTGAGTACAGATATCGATCCCACGAAGAGTAATTATTTAAAATTGTAAATTAATTACCATAATTGACATAGCTCAACTTTATTTAGATAAATCAAAATGGTTGGTTTAAAATCAATTCAAAGAAAATAACAATTCCTGTAATTCTAGCGCGCAGTAGAGATTCACTGAGTAAATAAATCTAGAGATATGATTTCGTCTGGTTTCCCCTATGCTAAATTAAAATTGACTAAAATTTAATTAAATTGCACCATATTTATTAACCAAGAACTCGCAATATTTTCTATTCCCTTTTTCAAGTGATAAATAGAACTGTATTACCTATTACCGATTTTAATATGTCTATTCAAAATCGTGTAACAAGTAATAAATGCAAACAAAGTTCCCTCATGGACTCGCCAAAGTTATACGTCTTTTGCACGTTATAAACATCCGACGATGCGATTTCCCCTGTCCTAATTTCGATCACCTCTCTCGAGTGTTAGATCTCAATTATTAAATCATTCGAATTATGGCCAGTAATTCAAAAGCATTAATGACAAGAAATCACTAATAAACACGATAAATTGATTAGATGAAAAGTCAAAACGTCAATAACATAGGGTAACCCAAGACTACATCAATCTCTAGAAAATGGAATTAGTTCATACTCGAATTTAAATCAATACAAAATATGTTTGTAATCATTAAAAACGTAAAAGTAAAGAACCGAATTAGGAACGTGTTTAGGGGAGATGAAAGTGCTTCTCCGTGTCTGGATTCAGCGTCTTCTATCTCTGTTCTTCGCGTCCCGTGCTCCGTGCTCTAACTTTTTCCAATGATATGTCCGCTGCCCTAGAATATTTTCTTTTCGGAATCCCCTTTAAAATCCACGAGAACCCTATTTAAGTCTGACTGTTGCGCCGCGCGCATATGCGCGACAAAGACTCGCGCATATGCGCGGGTCCTTCTGTGCATTGCCTTCTTCTTGAGCGCATATGCGCGCCTAGGTTCGGCACATATGCACGCTACTCTCTGGTCTCGCCTCACGTCACTCGCGCATATGCGCGAGCATCACTGCCTTCAGACCTAGGCGTCTTTCATGTTTCTCTTCTAGGTGCCATTTTCACTTTCCTTTGCGCCCGAATGACAGTATTACCTAGGTTCGTGCAATCACACCAAAAAAACAACAAAAGCGCGTAATTCCGCACAAAAAGACTAACAATCTATATGAAGTATAAGGATAATTTAAGTGCATAAAATGCACTTATCAGCATGGATCTTATGTTGCCTTCGGAGTTGACCACCGACGTGTTGCTCTTGTCGCTGCCTAACTCATTTGATCTTTTTGTGGTGAATTTCAATATGAACAAGCTAGAGCCTACCCTTGAATATGCTTGTTACGTTTCAAGCCACCATCAAGAAAGAGAAGTCGGTTCTTTATGTGGGCTCTTTATTTGGCACGAAGACTGGTCCACCTGGGAAGGGAAAGAAGCATTATTTCCCGTTGTTGCAACCACACCAGTAAAGGCTGACAAGACTGATGATGTTTGTCATCAGTGCAATAAGCCTGGACATTGAAGGCGTAGCTGCAAAGAATATCTTGCCCAGAAGGGTTCTGGAAATGATATGTTCTATATTGAAGTAAACATTTCAATTAACTCTACTTCTCGGGTATTGGATACCATCTGTGGCTCACATCTCTGTAATGATTTGCAGATGATGGGAAAAAGTAGGAGACTTAGGGAAGGTGAGACCTTCTTAAGGATGGGCAATGGAGCAAGAGTTGCTGCCAAGACTGTAGGAGATGTCTACTTGCTTTTGAACAATGATTTTAAGTTGATTTTAAGAGATGTTTTATTTGTACCTGATTTGGTGAAAAACATTGTTTCCATTTTTATGCTTGATAAAGATGGATATTCTTGTTTATTTAGCAAAGGTGTTTGCAACATTTACAAGAATGAATGTTTGATTGGTACTGGAGAACTTGAAAACAATATATGTAGCTTAAAATTGAAAGATATTCTACTAAACAATGTCCAAGCAATAACAACAACAAACAAGCGAAAACAAGATACTCTTAATTCGGCACAATTATAGCATCCTCGATTAGGAGATATTTCCCTAAGAAGGATGAACAAGCTAGTGGGAGTGGGCATGTTTGATATGTCTGATATTAATTCTCTCCCAACTTTTGAATCCTATCTAAAAGGAAATATGACAAAAATTCCCTTTAAGGGCCATGTTGAGCGAGCCAAAGGGTTATTGGATTTTATCCATACCGATGTGTACGGTCCGCTTAGCATCACCACTAAGCATGGACATGCCTACTTCATCACCTTTACCGATGACTTTTCGAGGTATGGGTATTTTTATTTGATAAAATACAAGTCAGAAGCCTTTGAAAGGTTCAAAGAATTCTAAATTGAAGTAAAGAAACAGTTGGGACGAAGCATCAAGTCACTTCAATCGGATCGAGGTGTTGAGTGCCGAGTTCCAAGAGTATCTTAGGGAGAACGGGATTCTTCGCAATGGACTCCGCCTGCTACACCACAGTTGAATGGTGATTCGGAGCGTCGTAATCGGACCTTTATGGACATGGTTCTGTCTATGATGGTGTTCACGGAGTTGCCGCCATCCTTTTTTTTATATTAGTAAAGGGCGTGTGCCAGTTTGCCAGGGAGTAGATTCAAGGAGTCTCTGAAGCGGAATAACAACTTCAAGGACTACCTCAAGTTGAGGCTCTTTGCCAACTCTCTTACTAAATCGGCCTTCCCCTGGCCACGCCACGTATCATCCCCTCTTTCCATAGAGGAAAGATCTTTTAGGGATATGCACTTGAGACAGCGGCACTATTGTTGAACAATGTCCATTCAAAGGCAGTTAATAAGACACCATATGAGATATGGATGGGTAAGCCTCTCAAATATTCTTATCTTAGAATATGGGGATGCCCTGCTTATGTGAAGCAGGTAGTGGGAGATAAATTGGATAGTCGATCCATTTTATGTTACTTTGTGGGATATCCAAGGAATTCAGTTGAATATTATTTCTATCATCCCCAAGAAACAAAGGTGTTTGTTTCTAGGAATGCAACCTTTTTGGAAAAGGAATTTCTATTGGATAGAAAAAGGGAGATGATAGAACTCGAAGAGGTTTTAGAGACATCCACAATTGAAGAACCCATACCCGAAGAGCCAAGAGAGGAGATACAAGCTCCTAGAAGATCCGAGAGAGTCTCGAGACCACCTATGAGGTATGGTCTGCTTCTTGAAGAGGGCCATGATGAGTCTAACCATGGATGTGATCCAAGGACCTTCAAAGAAACGTTATCTGATGCTGATTTATCCAAATGGCTTGAAGCAATGGAATTTGAGATGAATTCCATGCATTCGAACCAAGTGTGGAATCTTGTGGATCCACCTGAGGGAACTGTTCCCATAGGGTGTAAATGGATTTACAAGAGTAAACTTGAGGCAGATGGGAAGGTATTGACCTTCAAGTTGCGATTGGTGGCAAAAGGATATACTCAAAGACAAGGAGTTGACTTTGAGGAAACCTTTTCTTCAGTTGCAATGTTCAAATCTATAAGTATATTATTAGCCATAGCTTCATGGTATGACAATGTGATATGGCAGATGGATGTCAAGACAGCTTTTTTTTAATGGGGATATTAAGGAAGAGATTTACATGTCTCAACCTGAAGGGTTTACATCTATCAGAAGTGAGCATATGGTATGCAAACTTCAAAGATCTATTTATGGTCTAAATTAGGCATCTAGGAGTTGGAACCTCAGATTCTATAATACAATCAAAGAGTTTGGTTTTACTAAAAATCCTGAGGAACCTTGTGTGTATATTCGTCAGTAGGAGTGCTGTGACATTTCTTGTGCTTTATGTTGATGACATTCTACTCATTGGGAATGATGTAGGAATGTTGCAATCAACTAAAATATGGTTAGCGAGTAAGTTCTCGATGCAGGACTTGGGTGAAACATCTTTTGTATTGGGAATACAGATCTATAGAGATAGTTCAAAAAGATTGCTTGGTCTCACCCAGTCCACATACATTGATACCATCATGAAGCAGTTCTCGATGGATGAGTCCAAGAGAGGACTTCTACCGATGTGTCATGGCGTGTCCCTATCCAAGTCTATGTCACCCAAGACTGATAAAGAGATAGTGGCGATGACAAGCATTCCTTATGCATCTCCGTTTGGTAGCATCATGTATGAGATGATATCTACACGTCCTGACGTGGCTTTTGCGCTAAGTGTAGTGAGTAGATATCAATCGAACCCTAGTCTTGGTCAGTTCTGAATATTTCCCACGAAATCACTGTACCTCTCTGTTCTAACATTCTTTTACTTGTAATCCACCAACTCCTGGCAGTCTCTCGTAACTGGTGGAATATCAGTTTAATTCTCTGCTCATCTGAATAATCAAGTAAATCAAACAGTATTTCTATGTCATCAAACCAGTTTTCACAATCTTCAGACGTCTCGGTACCACTCAGGATCGGTGGCTGAAATACCTGAAATTCTTTCAACTGTATTTCCATCTGAGTTTCTGATACATCTATCTGTTCAGTCGAAGTACTACCCCTTTCTGGAATTCTCCGTGGAGGTATATCTGCTTATCAAAACATTAGTACTCAAATACTACAAATCTGTTGCAATCTTTCTCTGATCATCTTACTGTTGATCATGAATCAGATATGATTCATACTCAATAATACATAATACCACTCAAATCAGATCATCAGGTAACATGTATTTTAAAGCAGTAAAGCATAATGTCATGCTAGCACACACAATGTAAGTCAACATTAAAATAAATCTCATGCTAGTAATCACATGCAAGGAAAGAAAAACTCAATCTACCCCGCTCATTCTCTTCTATCTCAGTCTAAAGGATCTATCGCTCTGATACAACCTGTTGTGGGGACCCGGACGCTAATCATGTTCTTAATCATCATTGGGGACTAATTAATCAATTATAAAACAGGGTCTAAATTTTTTTTTAAAATGCGGAAAGTAGTGACATAAAATGTATATACATCTCAGTATAAAAGTACAAGTCCTGTACCACATACATTTATTCAATTAAGGTTTAATAGCTAATATCAAGTGTCCAACCCTATCTCTAATCCAAGTCCGGAGCCTCCACTCTAATCACGATCTCTCTTCATCTTCTCAACCCTGAACCTGTCCCATGTGTTGTCATGCACACATACAAAACAATACAACAGCCGGATAACTCCGGTGAGAATAAATCCCAGTATAAACAATGTAAACATGCAATCATATAAAAACATATACAAAAGCATATAGCAAATATCATTCACATGCAGCCAATCAACAAACATGTATGATATCAAAACTGTAAATCAACTAGTCGTATCCGACTTGACTCAAACAACGCGTCGTCTCAGACTCGACTCAACTCTAACCTAGGGATCCCAATGTCTGGATATTGATAATTATATCGAATCTCAGTCGATAAGAATGAATCAACCCTAAACGGCATCGATATAATTCATATATCCAGTGTCTGGTCGAAAAAGTCGCAGAATTGACGAATCAGTCAAGAATTAAGCGAATCAGCCAATAACTAGACGAATCAGTCAGTAATTAAGCGAATCAGCCAAAGTTTAGACGAATCAGTCGATAACTAGACGAATCAGCCAATAACCAGACGAATCAGCCGGTGACTAGGCGAATCAGCCAATAACCAGACGAATCAGCCGGTGACTAGGCGAATTCAGCCAATGACTAGCGAATCAGCAGTCAATATATGAATATAGTAACTAGGCGAATCAGCCGATTACTAGCGTATCAGTAGTCAATACATGCAGTGGCTATAAATCAATAGACTACAAACATCAATCTCATCAATTACAAATATCAATGTAATAAACTAAGTATGTGATTTAGGGAGACTCGAGTCAAACCTCACTCGAGTTGTGCAATTCCAACTCAACATTAATTTATACCTTTCTTTCTGATACTCTGACTCTGTCGAAGTCTCGAACTCAAAGCCTGTCAATACTCAATCTGACAATAACAATATCGAGGGTACGGTATCAGTACACCGCTCAATCAATACTGGCTATAATCAGAATTCAATCAAATTCTGGTTCAACGGCATAACATCATAATCTCAATATATCCAGCCATATCATATCAGTCAGATATCAATTCTAACATCTTATACTCGATAATCACTCAATCTTGATATCAATTCTTACTCAACTTAACTCTAAAAATCATAACAATTTCATATGGTATATGTTCTTTAGTCCGGCTTCGATTATACAATGTCTAACATGACAAGAACATCATATATGAATCATATCAGATTCTGACAATACCATAATTTCAAAACATATCAAAACGTAGCAAAACTTACGTCCAGTTGTAGCCTATGTCGATAGGAACTCAGTACCGCAGTCGGATTTAAAATCAGACGGACGGATCTTTCACAAAAGGCGTAAGGATTTCTCACAATTCTCTGAAGCCCCTTCCTCGATTTAGCTGATTCTGAGGGACAAAATCGTTTTTGATATATATATATTGCATGTGAAGGACAAATGGCTCACCCTTCACGCAACACGTCTCGCGCATATGCGCGACATCAACCGGCGCATATGCGGGAGACCTTAAGTCTCGGTGCGTGTCTTCCCGACTGCTGGCGCATATGCGCGACACATTTCCGCGCATATGCGCCCAACTCTCTGGACTCGGCATTCTTGAATACATCTGCTCGCGCATATGCGCGTCATGTGTCGCGCATATGCGCGAGACTTACTGTCTCGGCAATCACCCCAAATACTTGCCTCGCGCATATGTGCGCACCTTCTCGCGCAGATGCGCGAGGTGTTCTGTCCTCGCGAAGGATCTTCCTCTTGTACAGGCTCGCGCATATGCGCGACTCACTTCGCGCATATGCGCGAGGTCCTCTGCCCTTGTCGCGCATTTGCGCGCATCTGTGCCGCGCATATGCGCGAAGGCTACTGTTCCTCGCACATTTTCATGCATTATCTCGTCTTTCCCGGTCCGATCTTTTCTGTCTATAATCATATCAATTATCCCCAAATCATTTTAGATTAATTGGATAAAATTCTCGGGTCTTACAAGTATGGATCAAATCCAATAACCCTTTGGCTCGCTCCACGTGGCCCTTAAAGGGAATTTTGGTCATCTTTCATTTTAGACAGGATTCACAAGTCGTGAGAGCATTAATATCAGACATATCAAACATGCCTACTCCCATTAGCTTGTTTATCCTTCTTAGGGAAATATGTCCTAATCGAGCATGCCACAATTGTGCCGAATTTTGAGTATCTTGTTTTTGCTTGTTTGTTGTTGTTATTGCTTGGACATTGTTTAGTGGAATAGCTTTCAATTTTAAGATATAGAGATCGTTTTCAAGTTCTCCAGTACCAATTAAACATTCATTCTTGTAAATGTTGCAAACACCTTTGCTAAATAAATAAGAATATCCATCTTTATCAAGCATAGAAATGGAAACAATGTTTTCACCAAATCAGGTACAAACAAAACATCTCTTAAAATCAACTTAAAATCATTGTTCAACAATAAGTAAACATCTCCTACGGCCTTAGCAGCAACTCTTGCTCCATTGCCCAACCTCAAGAAGGTCTCACCTTCTCTAAGTCTCCTACTTCTTCTCATCCTCTGTAAATCATTACAGAGATGTGAGCCATAGCCGGTATCCAATACCCAAGAAGTAGAGTTAATTGAAATGTTTACTTCAATATAGAACATACCGTTTCCAGAATTCTTCTGGTCAAGATATTCTCTGCAGTTACGCCTCCAATGTCCAGTCCTTTTGCAGTGATGACAAATATCAGCAGTCTTGTCATCCTTTACTGGTGTGGCTGCCACAACGGAATTCGGAGCTTGCCTCTTCAAGGGCACGTTCTTCTTGGGACATTGGAAAGAACGTTTATTTCCTTTCCCAGGAGGACCAGCCTTCGTACCACATGAAGAGCACACATAAAGAACCGACTTCTCATCTTTCATAGAAGCCTGCATATAACACTTGGCTTTGAAGTCATGGTCACACCATTTCTTGTAAGTCTGCAATTCCTCATGAGTGCAGTTAGTCGGAGCCTCAACAGGGGAAGACTTAGTAAGTGTATACACTATCCTTTCCGAATTCAAGACGATTTTTCATATTTATTAGCCAATTGAGGTAATTAGGTCCGGTTAATACGTGTTTGTCGAGTATTAAAGATAGCGAATTGCGAATCGAAGACATTGTCAAAAAGTATTGAAAAGTAAACAGATAAATGTTAATGACTATTTTAAAATATTTAGTAAGATATAAAGTATGGACTTTTACTTTATAAATTTTTACTCCCACTGTTTTGACATCTTTCACTACCCTCTAGTGAAAACGAGAAACTCCTTTCCTCAGTAGGTACGCAAGGTCCAATTAGCGAATTATGATCCCGAATAATATCAGTCAATCACAATTCCTAAAAGGTAGTTTCCAATTGCATCTCCATGCAACTGTAGAACCCGTAAGTCAGTAGACGTATAAGCCATGCATAATTCTAGATTTTTAAATTTGATTGACTTCATTGCATGATTATTTTAAATGCATTTGTTTGAAGTTAATTATTTCATTATTTCAGTTCAGTAGATTGATTTTTAGCATTTCAGTATTTTCAGTGAGGCCGGACCGGAGTTAGAGTTTTGAGATAGAATTTAAGATTTGAGAAATATTTCCAGAAGTTAATTTAGCTAGTAACTAAGTTCATTTAAGTTAGAAAGGAAGGTTTGAAGATTTAATTTAATTATTTGAGGTGATTAAGAAATGAACTCATTTAAGTTATTAAATTAAGGGGTTAGCTCACTAAATTAATTAAAGGATTAGTAAGGCTTTCAAGGATTATTAGTTGACTAGATAATCAACATTTCCCTTTATTTTATCATGCATTTTTCGGCCACCCTTAGTGCTAGAAGATTCATTTTCCAACTCACCAACTTTGACAAATTCTTTGCATGTAATTAGTAGGATAATTCTAGGATTTTTGGGAGCACAATTTAATTAAATAAATGGACATATCCTAGTCTAGAATCAAGCTAAATTTCGGCCACCACCTCCTAGAAGCATCCACCAACTCATTTGATATCAATTCAAAATTCAAATTCAAAAGGGGAGTGGACTTGGTCTTGATATGATCCTTATATTGTGCACCCTTCTCCTCACCTTCATAACCACTCAATCCCTCTCCCTCTCCACCGAAATACCTCACCATTCAGATCCATTTTCAGTGTAGAAAAATCTTGAGTCTTAGCTAGAGGGAAGGCAAGAAAAATCGAGAACTAGAAAGAGCAAGAGAAGCGCTCCACCTCCTCCGTGCCGTGTCGTCGTTGTTTCGTTCGTTTTCTTTCAAAACGAAACCAGGCATGTCTAGATTTCTTTCAAACCTCAATCAAGTCATATTATCATTTATTTTTCAGTACATGATCATGTTTTAGCAAGCAAAAACCGAGATACATGTCAAAATATTTTGGGAACACACATGCAGAATTTCGGCCCTTTCATGACAAGCTTCACGTTTTTCTGAGTTTTGTGGTTTCAGGTGATTGGTTCGATTCCAGGCTCCCAAGGCGGCTTGTATACATGTAGTAGGATGCATTAGGACCATGTTGGTCCATTCAAACCAGCCCCATGCTTGCTGGAAATTCAGAATGACAGCAAGTCCCTTAGGTGCAGAAAAATGTGGTTCGGAAATTCAGTTTCTTGTCAAGGGGTTGGATCTGATCTTGGCTGCCCCAAGGGCCTATAGCCATGGTTGGATCACTTCCCTAGCATGTCTAAGATGTGACTAAGTTGCCCTTTTGGTGGCTTGGTCCATGGTTCATCGGTTTTTAATCAAAACGTCACAACAGTCCCCTCCCCTCTCGGCCCTTCGGTTTTGACAGCACATGTATTTCGAGTTGGTTGGCTTGGTGTGGATCTTGGTTGGCCTATGGCCCTTAGCCACGGTTCATATCATGCTCCTAGATGTCTAGATCATGCCATGGTCAATCAAATGGCCACTGGAACGACGCAAGACATCGATCATAGCATAAACACTACACACGCATGCACGTTGCTCTCGGTTGGACCCTTCGGTTAAGATTTGGTGTGATGCGGATTGTGGCTGGCCTAGGGCCCTTAGCCATGGTTCAAATCATTCCTTGGGATGTTGGTAAGAGTCTCTGGTTGGTGGTTCACGCCCCTAATGGCCGATAGTCTCGAAACCAATGCAAGTCTTGTAGTGCGCAGCTGCTGTATTTTTTGACAGCAAGTATGCTGCTGTTCAGAAGCGTCGTTTGAGTTCTTGGTTGGCTTTTAGCCCATGGCCTTGGATTGGACAGTGCCTCATTGAGTTAGGAAGGTCATGTTTTCGACCGTTCGTCATTTGGACCATTTTTTAGGTCGTACGAGAATTTACGGTGCAATGTGCCAAATTGACTCTCGAAAGAGCGTTTCGTGTTTTGGCCTCCATTCCACCTAGATTTCGACCCTATCATTTTAGGAACATTATTTTATGATTTTTCAGCGTATTTTAATCATGACTATATGTCGGTTCAGTGTCGGTTCAGGTTGGCTCGGAGTCATGATTAAATGCGAAGTCATTAGGCGTCATAGTCGCATCTTTTGAACGTAAATTGCATAGTTGGTTAAGTTTAAGCTATTGCATATTTTTCATGGCACAGTTAGGTTGCAGCGAGCCTGGGAACGATCCAATCCAATCCAGTTGGTAAAATTACAGGAATTTTCATTACGCCAGTTAATTATTTTACGTGCATTAAATAGAAAATGATTATTTTTGAGATTTATGCGATATGGCTTGTGGTTCATTCACTATTTGGGAGTGTTATTTTATACGGTCGCCAGTGACCGATCAGTTCAATATGGTACCACCCGGTCGCCAGTGACCGGCCAGCTCAGTTCAGTTTCAGCCTCCCCGGTAGCCAGTTACCGATCAGTTCAGCTTAGTGCAGTGGCCACAGGCGTAAAACATAATCTCAACAGAAAATTTTATCAGATATTTCAGTACAGGCTCCAAGGAGCAAATATTTTTACAGTGACTTCTAGTTCAGTTATGCACGTATTATAATTGCTCAGTAAAGATTATTTTCAGTATGCCTCGGGACAGGATATTTTATCTCATGCATATTTTAAATTCAGATTTTTACTCGTTACCTGCGATTTATGCATGCTGAGTCTTTAGGCTCACTAGACTTGATTGTTGTAGGTACTGATGAGGCCAGGGCCGAGGGCGGGGACCAGTGAGCCAGCTTGGGTCGGCAGTAGTGGCACCCGAGGACCTCAGAGCAGCAGTTGTTATTTTCTTCGCAAACAATTTTTATCAGTTGTTGGATATTTTTAAATCGTTGTTGTTGGCAAAACTTTGATTTTCTTCCGCTGCAATATTTTGAAATATTGGACTTGATTCACCAGTGATTTTATGAATGAGGCCATTTAAGTTCTTTTAAAAAGAAAATTTTAAATTTTTCCGCAAATTTTCAAGAAAGGAGTTTTAGGGCCTTCACAGTTGGTATCAGAGCGGTGGTTCTGTATAGGGTTTCACTACTACTGACCGCGAGAAGCTCACGAAGCCACGCCTTTGGTCTGTAAGTTTTTCAGTTCAGCATTTTGTTCAGCATTTTAGTTAAAGCATGAATTATTTTGTCAGCATGCTTCCAGATTTTCAGTATTTCAGAGTTCATTTAAAGTAAATTATGGAATTATGCATGTTAGTTACGTATGGGTTATGTTGGAACAGTATGCCCCCTAGACGCATTTTAGAGCGCAACAGAGAGGTGGAGCCTCGCCGAGAGGACAGAGAGGAGCATAGACCGGAGGGAGACCTACCACCTCCTCCACCGCCCCCACCGGACATGAGTGCCCAGATGTTAGCTGGGATGGCACAGTTCTTCGCACAGTTTGCGGGGGGCAATGCCGCAGCCGTAGCCGCAGCCGCAGCCAGGCCGACAGGGCCCGAGGCTGTTTATGAGCGATTCATGAAGATGCGCCCAAAGGAATTCTCTGGGGCATCTGACCCCATGGTTGCCGAGGGATGGATCAAATCCCTCGAGGTTATCTTCGATTTTATGGAGCTGGGGGACGCAGACCGAGTCCGATGTGCCACCTACCTGTTCACTGGAGACGCCCGCTTATGGTGGGAAGGAGCTTCGGTAGCCCTGACATTGGCTACACTTTCTTGGACCCGCTTTACGGAGGTTTTCTACTCCAAGTATTTTGCTGAGGAGGTTCGCACCAGGCTGACCACCGAGTTCATGAGCCTGAGACAGGGGGAGATATGTCGGTTACGGAGTTTATCCGTAAGTTCGAGAGGGGCTGTCACTTTGTGCCCCTGATAGCGAATGATGCCAAAGCCAAGCTGATGCACTTCCTGGTGGGTTTACGGCTGATCTTGCACCGGGATGTTAGGGTATCTGACCCTGCTACTTATGAGATTGCCGTCTCCAAGGCCTTAGCCGCAGAGCAGGATCTGCGGGATATCGAGAGGGATCGCCAGGGCAAGCGCCCAGTCCAGGCACCGCACCGCCCTCCTCCTCATCAGCATCAGCAGCAGAATAAGAGGCCTTTTCATGGACCGCCCAGGAACAGAGGCCAGCAGCAGCAGCAGCGGGGACGCCCAGCCCCGAGGACTCAGGAGCACCCAGTCTGTCCCAGGTGCTCACGTCGCCATCCTGGAGCATGTATGGCTGGCTCAGGAAAGTGTTTTAAGTGTGGCAGTCCAGACCACATGTTGCTGCAGTGTCCTCAGAGGAATCTGCCTACCCAAGGCAGAGTTTTTGCTCTCCATGCCGCGGAAACCAACCCGGAGACGATGTTGTTGACAGGTACCTTTAAAACTTTAAGTTATTATTTGAATTTCAGCATTTTGGGAATCGGGATTTAGATTTTGAACTTAGAACTGTTATAGGATTGCATGCTCTACTCAGATTTATTTTAGAGGAATTAAGCTAGAGGAACCTTGACCTTTGCATGTCTATAAGTTTAGATCTTGTAGTGGGATTCAACTTAGAGCTCCGCTCTTTCAGGGAGAATTTTTATATCTGGTTCCGCTACCAAGGCCTTGATAGATTCAGGGGCCACTCACTCATTTATTTCGGAGGTCTTTGCAAACTTTCTCATGATCCAGACCATTGGGCTAGATACAGCCTTTTCAGTAGTGTTGCCGTCAGGCGAGGAGATGGCAGCCACCAATGTTATCCGAGATATAGACCTTGAGCTGCACGGTAATCTTGTTTATGCGGATCTGATTGTGCTACCGATGCCGGAATTTGACATCATCCTAGGGATGGACTGGCTATTGAGGAACAGAGTGTTGATAGACTTCCAGCGGAGATCTGTTCTTGTCCGACCGCCTGGAACGGAGCAGTTCTTATTTGAGCCGGACAGGTACTTTCCTTTACCGCGCATTATTCCTTATGTTCAGGCTAGGAAGCTCATGCATAGAGGGTGTCGGGCATTTCTAGCAACCCTTTTATCTGTCCCCGAGGAACCCAGCCAGTCAGCCTCAGATGTTCCGATAGTTAGAGATTTCTTAGACGTTTTTCCCGAAGACGTCTCTGGTATGCCACCAGAGAGAGAGGTGGAGTTTTCCATTGAGCTTATGCCAGGTACGACTCCGATATCCAAAGCGCCGTACCGTCTAGCACCGACAGAGATGGCAGAGCTTAAGAAGCAGATCCAGGAACTTCTCGACAAGGAGTTCATTCGCCCGAGCTTTTCTCCATGGGGCGCGCCAGTCTTATTCGTTAAAAAGAAGGATGGCTCGATGAGGCTTTGCATTGACTACCGGGAGTTGAACAGGGTTACAGTGAAGAATAAATACCCACTGCCGAGGATTGAGGATCTGTTTGACCAGTTGCAGGGAGCTTCGATTTTCTCCAAGATAGATCTGCGTTCCTGTTATCACCAGTTGAGGGTGAGAGATGCTGATGTCTCGAAGACAGCTTTTAGGACTCGTTATGGCCACTACGAGTTCCTAGTGATGCCGTTCGGTCTGACGAATGCGCCAGCGATCTTCATGGATCTAATGAATCGCGTATTTCAGCCGTACCTCGACCAGTTTGTGATAGTGTTCATAGATGACATTCTCGTCTACTCCAAGAGTCGGGAGGAGCACAGCAGGCATCTGACCACAGTGTTGCAGACATTGCAGAAACATAAATTATTCGCAAAGTTCAGTAAGTGCGAATTCTGGTTAGAGAAGGTGGCGTTCTTGGGCCACATTGTTTCTAGCAGTGGCATTGAGGTAGACCCGGCGAAAGTTGTAGCAGTCAGAGATTGGGTTGTGCCTCAGAATGCATCCGAGATCCGCAGTTTTCTTGGGCTAGCAGGATATTACAGGAAATTCATCCAGGGATTCTCCTCTATAGCCGTTCCACTCACAGCACTGACCAAGAAAAATGTAAAGTTTGTGTGGAGCGAGGAGTGTCAGAAGAGCTTCGATACTTTGAAGCAAGCTCTTATCTCAGCACCCGTTTTGGCTGTACCGTCAGGATCTGGCGAGTTTGTTCTTTATACCGATGCTTCGAAGCTTGGTTTAGGTGCAGTTTTGATGCAGCATGGGAGAGTGATAGCGTATGCTTCTCGACAGCTGAAAATCCACGAGAAGAACTACCCCACCCATGATCTGGAGTTAGCGGCCGTAGTTTTTGCTTTGAAGATTTGGAGGCACTATCTGTATGGAGAGAAGTGCCAGATCTTTACCGACCATAAGAGCCTCAAGTATTTCTTTACGCAGAAGGAGCTGAACATGCGTCAGAGACGTTGGTTGGAGCTTGTGAAAGACTACGATTGTGACATTAGCTACCACCCGGGTAAAGCTAATGTAGTTGCGGATGCTTTGAGCAGGAAAGTCGCAGTGATGGCTCATTTGACGATTCAGAAACCTCTTCAGATCGAGATGCAGAGGTTTGATCTTGAGACTTACCCTCGAGGTAGAGTTCCTCGTTTATCTACCTTGACTATCCAGTCCTCTCTTATTGACCGTATTCGCAGCGGTCAGGCAGCAGATGAGCAGTTGGCACAGTGGAAGAAGAGAGATGAAGCTAAGGGCAGTGTTTTGTATTCAGTCAGCGACGGTATTGTGAGATACCGAGATAGGATATGGGTTCCCAGCAGTGATTCTATCCGAGCAGACATCTTATCAGAGGCCCATACGTCCCCGTACTCCATTCACCCTGGGAGTACGAAGATGTACAAAGATCTGCAGCTATTGTATTGGTGGCCAGGAATGAAGAAGGACATCAGGCGTTTTGTATCCGAGTGCCTGACTTGCCAGTTAGTGAAGGCCGAGCATCAGAGACCAGCAGGTTTGCTCAAGCCTCTCCCTATTCCCGAGTGGAAGTGGGAGAATGTTACCATGGACTTTGTGACCGGATTGCCGAGGTCAGCCAGAGGATCGAATGCTATTTGGGTGATTGTAGATCGTCTTACCAAATCAGCGCACTTCTTGCCTATTAAGACGACTTTCACCATGGTTCAGTATGCAGAGCTGTATATCCGAGAGATAGTCCGACTCCATGGTATTCCAGTTTCTATCGTATCCGACAGAGATCCCAGATTCACTTCCTCGTTTTGGAAGAGTTTGCATTCGACTTTGGGTACGAAGTTGCTGTTTAGCACAGCTTTCCATCCGCAGACAGATGGACAGTCGGAGCGAGTTATTCAGATCTTAGAGGATCTTCTCCGTGCTTGCGTCATTGATTTCTCTGGGAGTTGGGAGTCGAACTTACCATTGGTAGAGTTCACCTATAACAACAGTTTCCAGTCGTCTATAGGTATGGCTCCGTATGAAGCGCTGTATGGTCGCAAGTGTAGATCTCCTGTTCATTGGGATGAAGTAGGAGAGAGAGCAGAGTTGGGTCCAGAGATTGTTCAGCAGGCAGCAGATGTAGTAGTCAAGATCCGTGATAGGATGAGGACTGCTCAGAGCCGACAGAAGAGTTATGCCGATCAGCGGAGGAGAGAGTTAGAGTTTGCAGTGGGCGATCATGTCTTCGTGAAAGTGGCACCTATGAAGGTGTCATGAGATTTGGCAAGAAAGGGAAGCTCAGTCCGAGATTCATTGGACCGTTTGAGATCCTCGACAGAGTTGGGACGCTAGCGTATCGTGTGGCTCTTCCGCAAAATCTGGCCGGAGTACACAATGTCTTTCACGTCTCCATGCTGAGGAAGTATATGGCAAATCCTTCGCATGTGCTGAATTTCGAGCCGTTGCAGCTTATTCCGAACTTATCTTATGAGGAGAGACCCGTGCAGATCCTAGACAGACAGGAGAAGAAACTTCGGAACAAGTTGGTTAAGCGAGTCAAAGTCAAATGGCTCAACCATTCAGAGGAGGAAGCTACGTGGGAGTCTGAGCCGGAGATGAGAAGTCGATACCCTGAGTTATTCGGTGAGTTCTAATTTCGAGGACGAAATTTATTTAAGGGGGGAAGGATTGTAGAACCAGTAAGTCAGTAGACGTATAAGCCATGCATAATTCTAGATTTTTAAATTTGATTGACTTCATTGCATGATTATTTTAAATGCATTTGTTTGAAGTTAATTATTTCATTATTTCAGTTCAGTAGATTGATTTTTAGCATTTCAGTATTTTCAGTGAGGCCGGACCGGAGTTGGAGTTTTGAGATAGAATTTAAGATTTGAGAAATATTTCCAGAAGTTAATTTAGCTAGTAACTAAGTTCATTTAAGTTAGAAAGGAAGGTTTGAAGATTTAATTTAATTATTTGAGGTGATTAAGAAATGAACTCATTTAAGTTATTAAATTAAGGGGTTAGCTCACTAAATTAATTAAAGGATTAGTAAGGCTTTCAAGGATTATTAGTTGACTAGATAATCAACATTTCCCTTTATTTTATCATGCATTTTTCGGCCACCCTTAGTGCTAGAAGATTCATTTTCCAACTCACCAACTTTGACAAATTCTTTGCATGTAATTAGTAGGATAATTCTAGGATTTTTGGGAGCACAATTTAATTAAATAAATGGACATATCCTAGTCTAGAATCAAGCTAAATTTCGGCCACCACCTCCTAGAAGCATCCACCAACTCATTTGATATCAATTCAAAATTCAAATTCAAAAGGGGAGTGGACTTGGTCTTGATATGATCCTTATATTGTGCACCCTTCTCCTCACCTTCATAACCACTCAATCCCTCTCCCTCTCCACCGAAATACCTCACCATTCAGATCCATTTTCAGTGTAGAAAAATCTTGAGTCTTAGCTAGAGGGAAGGCAAGAAAAATCGAGAACTAGAAAGAGCAAGAGAAGCGCTCCACCTCCTCCGTGCCGCGTCGTCGTTGTTTCGTTCGTTTTCTTTCAAAACGAAACCAGGCATGTCTAGATTTCTTTCAAACCTCAATCAAGTCATATTATCATTTATTTTTCAGTACATGATCATGTTTTAGCAAGCAAAAACCGAGATACATGTCAAAATATTTTGGGAACACACATGCAGAATTTCGGCCCTTTCATGACAAGCTTCACGTTTTTCTGAGTTTTGTGGTTTCAGGTGATTGGTTCGATTCCAGGCTCCCAAGGCGGCTTGTATACATGTAGTAGGATGCATTAGGACCATGTTGGTCCATTCAAACCAGCCCCATGCCTGCTGGAAATTCAGAATGACAGCAAGTCCCTTAGGTGCAGAAAAATGTGGTTCGGAAATTCAGTTTCTTGTCAAGGGGTTGGATCTGATCTTGGCTGCCCCAAGGGCCTATAGCCATGGTTGGATCACTTCCCTAGCATGTCTAAGACGTGACTAAGTTACCCTTTTGGTGGCTTGGTCCATGGTTCATCGGTTTTTAATCAAAACGTCACAACAGCCCCCTCCCCTCTCGGCCCTTCGGTTTTGACAGCACATGTATTTCGAGTTGGTTGGCTTGGTGTGGATCTTGGTTGGCCTATGGCCCTTAGCCACGGTTCATATCATGCTCCTAGATGTCTAGATCGTGCCATGGTCAATCAAATGGCCACTGGAACGACGCAAGACATCGATCATAGCATAAATACTACACACGCATGCACGTTGCTCTCGGTTGGACCCTTCGGTTAAGATTTGGTGTGATGCGGATTGTGGCTGGCCTAGGGCCCTTAGCCATGGTTCAAATCATTCCTTGGGATGTTGGTAAGAGTCTCTGGTCGGTGGTTCACGCCCCTAATGGCCGATAGTCTCGAAACCAATGCAAGTCTTGTAGTGCGCAGCTGCTGTATTTTTTGACAGCAAGTATGCTGCTGTTCAGAAGCGTCGTTTGAGTTCTTGGTTGGCTTTTAGCCCATGGCCTTGGACTGGACAGTGCCTCATTGAGTTAGGAAGGTCATGTTTTTTACCGTTTGTCATTTGGATCATTTTTGAGGTCGTACGAGAATTTACGGTGCAATGTGCCAAATTGACTCTCGAAAGAGCGTTTCGTGTTTTGGCCTCCATTCCACCTAGATTTCGACCCTATCATTTTAGGAACATTATTTTATGATTTTTCAGCGTATTTTAATCATGACTATATGTCAGTTCAGTGTCGGTTCAGGTTGGCTCGGAGTCATGATTAAATGCGAAGTCATTAGGCGTCATAGTCGCATCTTTTGAACGTAAATTGCATAGTTGGTTATGTTTAAGCTATTGCATATTTTTCATGGCACAGTTAGGTTGCAGCGAGCCTGGGAACGATCCAATCAATTCCAGTTGGTAAAATTACAGGAATTTTCATTACGCCAGTTAATTATTTTACGTGCATTAAATAGAAAATGATTATTTTTGAGATTTATGCGATATGGCTTGTGGTTCATTCACTATGTGGGAGTGTTATTTTATACGGTCGCCAGTGACCGATCAGTTCAGTATGGTACCACCCGGTCGCCAGTGACCGGCCAGCTCAGTTCAGTTTCAGCCTCCCCGGTAGCCAGTTACCGATCAGTTCAGCTTAGTGCAGTGGCCACAGGCGTAAAACATAATCTCAACAGAAAATTTTATCAGATATTTCAGTACAGGCTCCAAGGAGCAAATATTTTTACAGTGACTTCCAGTTCAGTTATGCACGTATTATAATTGCTCAGTACAGATTATTTTCAGTATGCCTCAGGACAGGATATTTTATCTCATGCATATTTTAAATTCAGATTTTTACTCGTTACCTGCGATTTATGCATGCTGAGTCTTTAGGCTCACTAGACTTGATTGTTGTAGGTACTGATGAGGCCAGGGCCGAGGGCGGGGACCAGTGAGACAGCTTGGGTCGGCAGTAGTGGCACCCGAGGACCTCAGAGCAGCAGTTGTTATTTTCTTCGCAAACAATTTTTATCAGTTGTTGGATATTTTTAAATCGTTGTTGTTGGCAAAACTTTGATTTTCTTCCGCTGCAATATTTTGAAATATTGGACTTGATTCACCAGTGATTTTATGAATGAGGCCATTTAAGTTCTTTTAAAAAGAAAATTTTAAATTTTTCCGCAAATTTTCAAGAAAGGAGTTTTAGGGCCTTCACAGCAACCCTCTACGTAAACTTTTGTCTCACATTTGATTAGGACCCAATAATATGACGTCGTTCATCTTTACGTGTCAAGCCTTACCCATCGATGTTGAACCTTAATGGACGGTCGCCATGAGTTCCCTCAATAATATGAGCCGAAATCATGGGAGTTCCATGTAGTTCACATCACCATTTCAATGGATGTCACAGCTTTCCAGCAACCAGGGCCCCCCCAATAATATGAGCCGAGCCCCGAGCACGGGTAGCGTTCATCATGCACCCTTTGTCGATGATAGACATGGAAATTATAAACAAATTTATAATTCCCCTTTTCGGGCTTGATATTAATTTTGAATCTTACTCCAAATGAGGGTTTTAATTTTGAAAGGTCTCATCATTAATTTTATTTAAAATCTCGTCATGTTTGATCGTATGTTTTCCGGATTCTTGCAACTTTGTTATTATCATAATAATAACGCACATACTCATTATTTATAACATATCATGCATATATTATAAACAGTAAACAAAACAAGGATGATCAATCGCCCCAATACTAATGGCCCATGTGAGCTAAACACGGGCCTAGGTCCAATCCTAGGGAAATGCATGGGATGCAAATGCAACTATTACATATGCTTCTAATATTTACATGTCTTCGATCTTCATAATCATCAAGGCCACCATCTTTCAATCTTGATCTTCCACTATACTAATATTTACAAATAATTATCCATTGCAAATAGGGATACATCTCATGGGGTGGGAACGGGCCATAAACCAAGCCCACTTTGAATTTGATAATTATTACAATCATTCAACACAAAATATCCTAACATACACCTAGCAAATTGGGCTTGGGCTTTTGATCATCCTTCATGCATAATATCACATATCATACACCATCAATTAATTATCACAACAACTAATTGATCCAGTATTATATATCTTGATCCAATCACTAACCACCACGATTCTAAACTAAATTAACAAAGTATACAAACTCCTTTGTCTACTTTCCAATTAATTTATTTATAACCGAATTTCTTGTAAATCACCATTTACTATAATAATTAAAGTCCAACTTAAATTATTTATTTCATAAGAAAATATTTGAACCTTTTGTAAATTTAAACTTAAGGGCCCAAAAAATTCATTTTTCACCAAAAATATTTTGGCCCATTTAAATTCACAAATATATTAGCCATCCAATGGCCCAACAACTCAAGGCCCATGACACTTTGATAATCCAAAACACTTTTTGAAACCCTAGTCGTCATCGTCGTCGCCGGATTCCGGCCAACAAGCACAAAATTTATTTTTTTAATTAAAACATAGGGGCTGTTCGGGCAGCCCCTTGGGCTGCCCTTGCTGCTCGAAATGGGCAGCCCGAGGTGCCCGAAATGGGCAGAAACTTGCTGCCCAAATTCATCCCCAAAACCGGCCACGATTTGATGCGAAAATTTGTCTCATACGGTTAGAAATTGACCTCAATATAATATTATGTATATGCTACACAAAATAGTATCCTTAGCTCATGATACCACTTGAAAGGGGATCGATTAAGATGCCCGAAAGCGCAACGGAAGTTTAAAAAATTTGTTTTTCAACAAGAAAACCGAGCACCCTAATTCTATAATTTGTACCAAATACGAAAAACACAAAATGTCATACATAGGGTGTTTTAAAGAAATATACCTATCAATCTTGAAAGATTGATTATGGCTCCAACTTAGTTGTCAAACAACTAAACTCTTCAAAGCCAAGACCCTCTACAAGCTTCCCTTGTTCTTGAATCTTTCCTTCAAAATTAGGTACACCACCAACAAGCTAAATCCACTCTAATTTTGCACTAAAAAAATTAGAGCATTTTTCTTTGAGAAGTGTAAGAATTCCTCAACAATTGAAGAACAAAAATTAAGGAGAATTCTACTTGAATTTTCGTCCAAGTTCCTTGGAGGAGAGAGAGTGGAGTGTTTTTCTTGGTGTATGAAAAAGTAAAAGTGAGCATTTGCATGTCATGCCTTGGATGTTGAAAAAGTAGCCTCCCAACTCTTCATCTCCCATGCATGCAATTCTATTTGGGTTTATAAAAATTAAAAGCCCATGCACTTTTATTTAAATGTCATAAACACATTTGAGACCATTTAACCTTTACTTGATTTTACTCAAACCAACTAATTTAATAATTATTTCTAATTGGGCTCTACAAGGTCCAAATGTTATTTAATTAATCCAACACTTGAATTAATTTAATTAGTTGGACTCTACTAGGTCCACTAGTGTTTAATTAATTCAAAACTTGAATTAATTTAATTTAGTCCATAATAATGTATATGAAAATCACAATTTTCAAATACATTACTCGTTTGGCCAACTTTTAATTTAGGAACACTTCCTCGAATTAAAAGTTACATTCTCCTTATAGAAGTCATACTTCTATTTTTATTTACGCTTATAAACTCCTTTGTAAGCCGTTCAACACATTGAACTATTTTACTTCTCCACGGGATCTAGAAAGTTAGCACTTATGTGACCCTCAATGGTTCATTGATACAACTAGCTGTGGGTTCACATCTCTATGTGATTCAGACTAAACATGTCCTTATTCGAGCATACCCCAATTGCTCCATTCTTAATTATCAACTCCTTGATAACAAGAACGTCAGAACTCAAGTCTGATAGTACCCAACCAATCATGTTAAACGTCTAGCAGCATCGCATACATGATTCCCTAGATAGCAAATGATAGTGCCTGCAAGAACCATTCAATTATGGTTAGCGTACAGTACGATCCCTTCAACTCATATATCCCGACCGATTCGACAACCATTGGTATATCGACAGTTGTCAATGAATCGATACTATGTGTCATGTTGTAGTTGCATCGATGGTGTAATCTATGAAACCCTTTTCATAATTACCACCATACTCTGATTAGAAATTTCATACTACATACACATAGGATATCCATACCCGAAGGTAAGCGGTGAATCCCCGACTACAATGCATCGACTCCTATATGTTTCAACAAAACACCCAGCCTTGCCACCTGATGACCCCTTAAGAGTCGGTAAACAAGTCAAAGTATAATGCTAGCACATAGAGTCTCAATGTTGTCCCGGGTCATAAGGAATAATGGTGTACAACCATAAACTAGGACGTTTCCACTCGAGAAGTGAGAACCACTTGAAAAGTCCTTTATGGAGGGTTGTTCAGTGCACTCTACCAGGAGCACCTATCTGCATGCTCGGACATCACAATGTCCCCTACCAATGAAACATGGTACTCACATCCCAGATACTAGTCTCGAACTCGAGCGGCCTATATCCTTCTTAGCGGTGGCTGAATCGACTAATAACTGTTTAGAATATACAGTATTCCAAATACGAGTTTCATGATCCTCATCATATGAGCATCTCATATTCTTTCTACTATTTGTATATTCAAGTGCTTTATCTATGCAACTAGCATGGGTATACAGATAAAGATGTGCCAAAATAATAATTTCAAATATTATTAAAATAAAGATTGTTTATACATATAGTTTCATTATGAACACTCGGCCAACACTTGGCTCGACGTGCACCTACTCTAACAATGGCCGATCCACTGGACCTGTAATGAGTCGTTACATTGAAAACCCGAGGAAAACAGTTCAAAAAGCCAGGAAGTAGTTCATCTAGCTCCAGTGGTTCCCGATAGAGCCAGAGTTATAATGGGGCTTATTGCAGAACTTGTGGAGGAAGACATCCCACAGAGCAATGCCAAGGAGTATCTGGTAGTTGCAACATCTGCAAAAATCAGGAACATTTTGCTAGAGTGTGTCCACAGAGAGGTTCCCAGAGATACTAGGGAGCAGAGTCATCTGGATCAGTGGCTCGGACTGATAGACGATCATCTGCTGTTCTCCAGCCACCGACTACTACTCAGTCACAGCAGAGGCCAGGAGGAAGCCAGACTGTTAGCCAGCCTCCGAGACAGCAGGCCAGAGTATTTGCTTTGACTGAAGAGTAGACACAGGAAACACCTGTTGATGTTGTTGCAGGTAACTGTTCTTTACGTGGTTATCCTGCTTACGTATTGATTGATACGGGTGCATCAAACACTTTTATTTCTGAGCGATTTGCATTAATTCATGCATTGCCTGTTGAGTCATTATCTGCTGTACTATCTGTCTCTTCACCTTTGGGGAGAGGTCTTATATCAGTGAATTCTGTGAAACATTGTATGCTACAATATGACGGGCCTGAGATTGAGTTAGATTGTATTGTACTTGGGTTGTATGATTTTGACTGCATTATTGGTATCGATATGCTGACCAAGTACAAAGCTACCGTAGATTAATTCCAGAAGATTGTGAAATTCAGACCTGAAATGGCTGATGAATGGAAATTTTACGGTAAGGGTTCTAAATCGAGAATTCCTTTGATATCTGCGTTATCTATGACTCGATTATTACAGAAAGGAGCAGAGGGATTCCTTGTGTATTCAGTAGATGTACTGAAATCGAGCACATCATTGGCTGAATTGCCATTGGTATGTGAGTTTTCTGATGTCTTCCCAGATGAGATTTCGGGTTTGCCTCCAGTCAGAGAGATAGAATTCAGCATTGAATTGGTTACCAAGTACAGTTCCGATTTCTAGAGCTCGGTACAGAATATCACCGATTGAATTGAAAGAATTGAAAGAGCAGTTAGAAGATTTACGGGCCAAGGGTTACATCAGACCGAGTGTTTCTCCTTGGGTTGCTTCAGCACTGTTTGTGAGAAAGAAGGATGGTTCAATGAGACTCTGTATTGACTATCGGCAACTGAACAAGGCTACGGTAAAAAACAAATATACTTGCCTCGTATTGATGATTTATTTGATCAGTAGCAGGGTTCTTCTGTTTATTCCAAGATCGATCTGAGATCGGGATACATCAGCTGAGAGTCAGAGAATCTGATATTTCGAAGACAGCTTTCAGAACTAGGTATGGCAATTATGAGTTTATTATGGGTTTGATGAACCGTGTGTTTCAGAAATATCTTGACGATTTTGTGATTATCTTTATCGATGATATTCTGATTTATTCCAAGAATATGATTGATCATGCTGGGCATTTGAGAACTGTAAAGATGTGGGGACCCGGACGCTAATCATCTTCTTAATCATCTTTGGGATTTAATTATCAATTAAGATAAACAGGGTCTAAAAATTTTTCTTCTTAAAATATAAGTGCGGAACGTAATGGAATTTAACTAATATACATCTCAGTATAAATGTACAATAATGTACAACAATTATTCAAACTAGTCTAAGGTTCAACTACTAAATCTCAAGTATTAAACCAAGTCTACAATAAGTCCGGCATCACCACTCTAACTCATCTTCTCTCATCATCTTCTTGACCCCGATCCTGTCCCACCTGTTGTCATGCACACATAAAAAACAAGACAACAGCCGGATACTCCGGTGAGAATAAATCCCAGTATAAAACATGTATACATGCATATACACAATATAAATCATCAAGCATATTATCATGCATAAAATTCATAACAATAGGTTTCATAGTCTAGGAAACCAAATCAAAATAAGCATGCCGTAACAATGGATTCCATAATCTCTGAAATCACAATAAATAAGCATGCTACTCAATTCAATTCATATCTTGACTCGACTCAACTCTAACTCTAGGGATCGCGGTGTGAAAAAGACGTCACTGTCTGTCACCTACCCTCCCAATCGGGGTAACTGTACGTCTTATTCCTAGACTTCGGTCCTGTCTGTATCGAATGTCTACAATCGGAGTGAATCTTATCCGAAGCGTCGATACCACCGAACATCTAGTTTAGCAAGTCTGCCAAGGACTCTCCTATTTCAATGCTTGAATATAAATCTATAAACAAGACATAATCATAATCAAATATAAATAATAAATCTAGTATGTGATTTAGGGAAACTCCAACCAAGTCTGATTCGAGTCGTATCTCCCGAGTTCACATGAATTATACCTTTCGTCGCACAATCTCTGTCGATGTCGAAGTCTCGATGTCAAAGTCGCCAATACAAATCTGAAATGGCATCATCAATGTAAATTCTATCAAGCTCTAGTACACTTCAATACACATAGGAATCAATATTCCATTTCAATGCATTTCGACGGCATAACGGCGGATTCTCGATATACCGATCAACTCAAACAATCAGAATTTCAACATATATCAACAAAACATAATCCTCAATTCATAACCAACATAATATACTCGTTAGCATCTCGAAATCTGCAGGAATCGGAATATGTATATGCTGGAAATTGAGAACAATCATCTACGATATCATTTCTTCAATCCGTTTACGTTTCTACGATGTACCAAATCTCAAGAACATATATCTCTACTCAAATCATCATTCCTCCAACATATAGATTTCGAAACATGCTGGAAATGAACAATACTTACATCCCTTTGTAGCACTTGATGAGAGGAGCAATAATCTATGTTTGGATTGAAGTTGGGATGGTTAAATCTGGCACAAGCTAGCTTTGTAGATGAAAGAGCCTTCCCTTTTCTCTTACTCTCTCTCCCTCGATTCTTGACTGATGGAACTGCAGAAATAAAGACTCATCACAATTCTATATATATATATGCCACGTGTCATCATAAGAATCAAGGGTGGCTTTCTCGCACAGGGTACCGCGGGTGTGCTTCTCCCGGACCGCGGGTGCGCTTAACTCTCGGCAACCCTATCAATATCCTAGCATCGCCGACCGCGGGTACGGTCTGGTTTGCACCGCGGGTGCGGTTGTACTACTGTAGCATCACCGCGGGTGCGCTGCTTCTGGACCGCGGGTGCGGTGACCCTACGGTAAAAATTGCCAACTTTCTGCCTATCCACCGCGGGTGCGGTCCTTCTTTAGGAGCGGGTGCGCTCATGCTACTGTAATTCTTCCACAATTCATGAGCTCAACCGCGGGTGCGGTCTATTATTTCATGCACCACTTCATAATCTCATGTAATGCATACTCATATCTTTCGAATATCACATCAATGAAGACTAATAATCTCGAGCCTTACATTTCTCCCCCTCTAAGAAATGATTTCGTCCTCGAAATCACAAGTAATCAATTCAGATATATCAGAAGAAATGTATACAGAGTTTAAATCAAAATTCATCTCAATGAATCCATTCTGAAATCTTAATCTCATGACAAGTTCTGTCTTTCAGATAGTCTCTTTAAGGCCCTGTCACTTACTGTATTTTCAATAATAGAATAGTCTTCATTCTGAAATATCTTTCTTGTACGGATCTGTGATTCTAAATTGGAATAATAATTCAAGAGCATAATATCATAATACCCTTCGAAATAACTCTGACCGAATAAATCTTACAATACTGGCTATACAACATCTGTATATACCAATCAACAGCTCATACCAAATCAATATCATTTGCTGTTATCAAATCTGTTTATCCCTGTCAAGGATATATTCAATCTTCGGCCCAAATACCAATCGTCATCATCCGACGTTGGCATATTAAGTCTGTCTGGTCTGAGCTATCTTCATTCTCTTCTGAATTAGCTACATTTTCTTTGTCATATCTCTGATTGTATCAGCTTCTATCTCAGGTATCTCCGAGATATTATTCTTATAGCAAAGAAATCTGCAGTACTTACTGTACAATGTCTCATTTGCGGCTATTTCAATGCTCGTTTGATAGCTATCATTATACAATAATTCATATAGTGACAATATGTCATGCCAACTGGTGTTAGCATCCAGCACTGCAACTCTCTGGATATCTCTCAATATCCGGATAATACGCTCTGGCTATCTGTCAGTCGGTGGATAATATATGAATGAGTTCATGGTACGTTCTACCACAATTACAAACTCAATCAAAATCACAATCTGATATAATCTAGTTCTACATACTGATCAATCTGACCATTTCTTTGACATCGATCTGTGTCATTTGGTCATGTTTGTACGTCATCTTGTACAAACTAATAGCTATAGATTGAACATGTGAAGGGCCTAAAACTCCTTTCTTGAAAATTTGCGGAAAATTAAAAATTTTCTTTTTAAAAGAACTTAAATGGCCTCATACATAAAATCACTGGTGAATCAAGTTCAATATTTCAAATTATTGCAGCGGAAAAAAAATCAAAGTTTTTGCCAACAACAACGATTTAAAAAATATCCAACAACTGATAAAAATTGTTTGCGAAGAAAATAACAACTGCTGCTCTGAGGTCCTCGGGTGCCACTACTGCCGACCCAAGCTGACTCACTGGTCCCCGCCCTCGGCCCTGGCCTCATCAGTACCTACAACAATCAAGTCTAGTGAGCCTAAAGACTCAGCATGCATAAATCGCAGGTAACGAGTAAAAATCTGAATTTAAAATATGCATGAGATAAAATATCATGTCATGAGGCATACTGAAAATAATCTGTACTGAGCAATTATAATACGTGCATAACTGAACTGGAAGTCACTGTAAAAATATTTGCTCCTTGGAGCCTGTACTGAAATATCTGGTAAAATTTTCTGTTGAGATTATGTTTTACGCCTGTGGCCACTGCACTAAGCTGAACTGATCGGTAACTGGCTACCGGGGAGGCTGAAACTGAACTGAGCTGGCCGGTCACTGGCGACCGGGTGGTACCATACTGAACTGATCGGTCACTGGCGACCGTATAAAATAACACTCCCACATAGTGAATGAACCACAAGCCATATCGCATAAATCTCAAAAATAATCATTTTCTATTTAATGCACGTAAAATAATTAACTGGCGTAATGAAAATTCCTGTAATTTTACCAACTGGATTGGATTGGATCGTCCCCAGGCTCGCTGCAACCTAACTGTGCCATGAAAAATATGCAATAGCTTAAACTTGACCAACTACGCAATTTACGTTCAAAAGATGCGACTATGACGCCTAATGACTTCGCATTTAATCATGACTCCGAGCCAACTTGAACCGACACTGAACCGACGTATAGTCATGATAAAAATACGCTGAAAAATCATAAAATAATGCTCCTAAAATGATAGGGTCGAAATCTTGGTGAAATGGAGGCCAAAACACGAAACGCTCTTTCGAGAGCCAATTTGGCACATTGCACCGTAAATTCTCGTACGACCTCAAAAATGATCCAAATGACAAACAGTCGAAAACATGACCTTCCCAACTCAATGAGGCACTGTCCAGTCCAAGGCCATGGGCTAAAAGCCAAACAAGAACTCAAACGACGCTTCTGAACAGCAGCATACTTGCTGTCAAAAAAATACAGCAGCTGCGCACTACAAGACTTGCATTGGTTTCGAGACTATCGGCCATTAGGGGCGTGAACCACCGACCAGAGACTCTTACCAACATCCCAAGGAATGATTTGAACCATGGCTAAGGGCCCTAGGCCAGCCACAATCCGCATCACACCAAATCTTAACCGAAGGGTCCAACCGAGAGCAACGTGCATGCGTGTGTAGTGTTTATGCTATGATCGATGTCTTGCGTCGTTCCAGTGGCCCATTTGATTGACCATGGCACGATCTAGACATCTAGGAGCATGATATGAACCGTGGCTAAGGGCCATAGGCCAACCAAGATCCATACCAAGCAACAAAAGAAACAAAACCATATGCTGAAAAATGGAAGGGGCCGAATGGGGAAAGGGGCTGTTCTTGTTGATTATTTAAAAACCGATGAGCCATGGACCAAGCCACCAAAAGGGCGACTTAGTCACGTCTTAGACATGCTAGGGAAGTGATCCAACCATGGCTATAGGCCCTTGGGGCAGCCAAGATCAGATCCTTCCTCCTTGACATCCAAACTGAATTTTCGAATCACATTTCTGCACTTATGGGGAACTTGCTGTCATCTCGGTTTTCCAGCAAGCATGGGGCTGGTTTGAATGGACCAACATGGTCCTAATGCATCCTACTACATGTATACAAGTCGCCTTGGGAGCCTGGAATCGAACCAATCACCTGAAACCACAAAACTCAGAAAAACGTGAAGCTTGTCATGAAAGGGCCGAAATTCTGCATGTGTGTTCCAAAAATATTTTGACATGTATCTCGGTTTTTGCTTGCTAAAACATGATCATGTACTGAAAAATAAATGATAATATGACTTGATTGAGGTTTGAAAGAAATCTAGACATGCCTGGTTTCGTTTCGAAAGAAAACGAAAAGAAGAGACGAGACGGCGCGGAGGAGACGGAGTGGCTTGCTTCTCTACCTTTCTTGGCTCTCGATTTTTCTCCCTTTCTCCCTAGCTGCTATCCACGTTTTTTCTACTGAAAAGGGGTCTTATTTTCGGTGGAGGTGGAGGGGGGAGTGATGGTTATGAAGGTGAGGAGAAGGGTGCACAAAAATAGGATCATATCAAGACCAAGTCCACTCCCCTTTTGAATTTGAATTTTGAATTGATATCAAATGAGTTGGTGGATGCTTCTAGGAGGTGGTGGCCGAAAATGCATGATAAATGGTAGGGGAAAATTGATTATCTAGTAATTTAATAACCCTTAAAAGCCTTACTAATCCTTTAATTAATTTAGTGAACTAACCCCTTAATTAAGTAACTTAAATGAGCTCATTTCTTAATCACCTCCAATAATTAAATTAAAATCCTCAACTAACTTAAATAATTCCTTAAACTTCTTTTTAACTTAAATGAACTTACTTGCTAGCTAAATTAACTTCTGGAAATATTTCTCAAATCTTAAATTCTATCTCAAAACTCCAACTCCGGTCCGGCCTCACTGAAAATACTGAAATGCTAAAAATCAAACTGCTGAACTGAAATAATGAATAATTAACATCAAATAAATGGATTTAAAATAATCATGCAATGAAGTCAATTAAATTTAAAAATCTAGAATTATGCATGGCTTATACGTCTACTGATTTACGGGTTCTACAATCCTTCCCCCCTTAAATAAATTTCGTCCTCGAAATTAGAACTCACCGAATAACTCGGGGTATCTACTTCTCATCTCCGGCTCAGACTCCCACGTAGCTTCCTCCTCTGAATGGTTGAGCCATTTGACTTTGACTCGCTTAACCAACTTGTTCCGAAGTTTCTTCTCTTGTCTGTCTAGGATCTGCACGGGTCTCTCCTCATAAGATAAGTTCGGAGTAAGCTGCAACGGCTCGAAATTCAGCACATGCGAAGGATTTGCCATATACTTCCTCAGCATGGAGACGTGAAAGACATTGTGTACTCCGGCCAGATTTGGCGGAAGAGCCACACGATACGCTAGCGTCCCAACTCTGTCGAGGATCTCAAACGGTCCAATGTATCTCGGACTGAGCTTCCCTTTCTTGCCAAATCTCATGACACCCTTCATAGGTGCCACTTTCACGAAGACATGATCGCCCACTGCAAACTCTAACTCTCTCCTCCGCTGATCGGCATAACTCTTCTGTCGGCTCTGGGCAGTCCTCATTCTATCACGGATCTTGACTACTACATCTGCTGCCTTCTGAACAATCTCTGGACCCAACTCTGCTCTTTCTCCTACTTCATCCCAATGAACAGGAGATCTACACTTGCGGCCATACAGCGCCTCATACGGAGCCATACCTATAGACGACTGGAAACTGTTGTTATAGGTGAACTCTACCAATGGTAAGTTCGACTCCCAACTCCCAGAGAAATCAATGACGCAAGTGCGAAGAAGATCCTCCAAAATCTGAATAACTCGCTCTGACTGCCCATCCGTCTGCGGATGGAAAGCTGTGCTAAACAGCAACTTCGTACCCAAAGTCGAATGCAAACTCTTCCAAAACGAGGAAGTGAATCTGGGATCTCTGTCGGATACGATAGAAACTGAAATACCGTGGAGTCGGACTATCTCTCGGATATACAGCTCTGCATACTGAACCATGGTGAAAGTTGTCTTAATAGGCAAGAAGTGCGCTGATTTGGTAAGACGATCTACAATCACCCAAATAGCATTCGATCCTCTGGCTGACCTCGGCAATCCGGTCACAAAGTCCATGGTAACATTCTCCCACTTCCACTCGGGAATAGGGAGAGGGTTGAGCAAACCTGCTGGTCTCTGATGCTCGGCCTTCACTAACTGGCAAGTCAGGCACTCGGATACAAAACGCCTGATGTCCTTCTTCATTCCTGGCCACCAATACAATAGCTGCAGATCTTTGTACATCTTCGTACTCCCAGGGTGAATAGAGTACGGGGACGTATGGGCCTCTGATAAGATGTCTGCTCGGATAGAATCACTGCTAGGAACCCATATCCTATCTCGGTATCTCACAATACCGTCGCTGACTGAATACAAAACACTGCCCTTAGCTTCATCTCTCTTCTTCCACTGTGCCAACTGCTCATCTGCTGCCTGACCGCTGCGAATACGGTCAATAAGAGAGGACTGGATAGTCAAGGTAGATAAACGAGGAACTCTACCTCGAGGGTAAGTCTCAAGATCAAACCTCTGCATCTCGATCTGAAGAGGTTTCTGAATCGTCAAATGAGCCATCGCTGCGACTTTCCTGCTCAAAGCATCCGCAACTACATTAGCTTTACCCGGGTGGTAGCTAATGTCACAATCGTAGTCTTTCACAAGCTCCAACCAACGTCTCTGACGCATGTTCAGCTCCTTCTGCATAAAGAAATACTTGAGGCTCTTATGGTCGGTAAAGATCTGGCACTTCTCTCCATACAGATAGTGCCTCCAAATCTTCAAAGCAAAAACTACGGCCGCTAACTCTAGATCATGGGTGGGGTAGTTCTTCTCGTGAATTTTCAGCTGTCGAGAAGCATACGCTATCACTCTCCCATGCTGCATCAAAACTGCACCTAAACCAAGCTTCGAAGCATCGGTATAAAGGACAAACTCACCAGATCCTGACGGTACAGCCAAAACAGGTGCTGAGATAAGAGCTTGCTTCAAAGTATTGAAGCTCTTCTGACACTCCTCGCTCCACACAAACTTCACATTTTTCTTTGTCAGTGCTGTGAGTAGAACGGCAATAGAGGAAAATCCTTGGATGAATTTCCTGTAATATCCTGCTAGCCCAAGGAAACTGCGGATCTCGGATGCATTCTGAGGCACAACCCAATCTCTGACTGCTACAACTTTTGCGGGGTCTACCTCAATGCCACTGCTAGAAACAATGTGGCCCAAGAACGCCACCTTCTCTAACCAGAATTCGCACTTACTGAACTTTGCGAATAGTTTATGTTTCTGCAATGTCTGCAACACTGTGGTCAGATGCCTGCTGTGCTCCTCCCGATTCTTGGAGTAGACAAGAATGTCATCTATGAACACTATCACAAACTGGTCAAGGTACGGCTGAAATACGCGATTCATGAGATCCATGAAGATCGCTGGTGCATTCGTCAGACCGAACGGCATCACTAGGAACTCGTAGTGGCCATAACGAGTCCTGAAAGCTGTCTTCGAGACATCAGCATCTCTCACCCTCAACTGGTGATAACCGGAACGCAGATCTATCTTGGAGAAAATCGAAGCTCCCTGCAACTGGTCAAACAGATCCTCAATCCTCGGCAGTGGGTATTTATTCTTCACTGTAACCCTGTTCAACTCCCTGTAGTCAATGCAAAGCCTCATCGAGCCATCCTTCTTTTTCACGAATAAGACTGGCGCGCCCCATGGAGAAAAGCTCGGGCGAATGAACTCCTTGTCAAGAAGTTCTTGGATCTGCTTCTTAAGCTCTGCCATCTCTGTCGGTGCTAGACGGTACGGTGCTTTGGATATCGGAGCCGTACCTGGCATAAGCTCAATGGAAAACTCCACCTCTCTCTCTGGTGGCATACCAGAGACGTCTTCGGGAAAAACGTCTAAGAAATCTCTAACAATCGGAACATCTGAGGCTGACTGGCTGGGTTCCTCGGGGACAGATAAAAAGGTTGCTAGAAATGCCCGACACCCTCTATGCATGAGCTTCCTAGCCTGAACATAAGGAATAATGCGCGGTAAAGGAAAAGTACCTGTCCGGCTCAAATAAGAACTGCTCCATTCCAGGCGGTCGGACAAGAACGGATCTCCGCTGGAAGTCTATCAACACTTTGTTCCTCAATAGCCAGTCCATCCCTAGGATGATGTCAAATTCCGGCATCGGTAACACGATCAGATCCGCATAAACAAGATTACCGTGCAGCTCAAGGTCTATATCTCGGATAACATTGGTAGCTGCCATCTCCTCTTCTGACGGCAACACTACTGAAAAGGCTGTATCTAGCCCAATGGTCTGGATCTTGAGAAAGTTTGCAAAGACCTCCGAAATAAACGAGTGAGTGGCCCCTGAATCTATCAAGGCCTTGGTAGCGGAACCAGATATAAAAATTCTCCCTGAAAGAGCGGAGCTCTAAGTTGAATCCCACTACAAGATCTAAGCTTATAGACATGCAAAGGTCTAGGTTCCTCTAGCTTAATTTCCCCGAAATAAATCTAAGTAAAGCATGCAATCCTATAACAGTTCTAAGTTCAAAATCTAAATCCCGATTCCCAAAATGCTGAAATTCGAACAATAACTTAAAGTTTAAAGGTACCTGTCAACAACATAGTCTCCGGGTTGGTTTCCGCGGCATGGAGAGCAAAAACTCTGCCTTGGGTAGGCAGATTCCTCTGAGGACACTGCAGCAACATGTGGTCTGGACTGCCACACTTAAAACACTTTCCTGAGCCAGCCATACATGCTCCAGGATGGCGACGTGAGCACCTGGGACAGACTGGGTGCTCCTGAGTCCTCGGGGCTGGGCGTCCCCGCTGCTGCTGCTGCTGCTGCTGTCCTCGGTTCCTGGGCGGTCCATGAAAAGGCCTCTTATTCTGCTGCTGATGCTGATGAGGAGGAGGGCGGTGCGGTGCCTGGACTGGGCGCTTGCTCTGGCGATCCCTCTCGATATCCCGCAGATCCTGCTCTGCGGCTAAGGCCTTGGAGACGGCAACCTCATAAGTAGCAGGGTCAGATACCCTAACATCCCGGCGCAAGATCGGCCGTAAACCCACCAGGAAGTGCATCAGCTTGGCTTTGGCATCATTCGCTATCAGGGGCACAAAGTGACAGCCCCTCTCGAACTTACGGATAAACTCCGTAACCGACATATCCCCCTGTCTCAGGCTCCTGAACTCGGTGGTCAGCCTGGTGCGAACCTCCTCAGCAAAATACTTGGAGTAGAAAACCTCCGTAAAGCGGGTCCAAGAAAGTGTAGCCAATGTCAGGGCTACCGAAGCTCCTTCCCACCATAAGCGGGCGTCTCCAGTGAACAAGTAGGTGGCACATCGGACTCGGTCTGCGTCCCCCAGCTCCATAAAATCGAAGATAACCTCGAGGGATTTGATCCATCCCTCGGCAACCATGGGGTCAGATGCCCCAGAGAATTCCTTCGGGCGCATCTTCATGAATCGCTCATACACAGCCTCGGGCCCTGTCGGCCTGGCTGCGGCTGCGGCTACGGCTGCGGCATTGCCCCCCGCAAACTGTGCGAAGAACTGTGCCATCCCAGCTAACATCTAGGCACTCATGTCCGGTGGGGGCGGTGGAGGAGGTGGTAGGTCTCCCTCTGGTCTACGCTCCTCCCTGTCCTCTCGGCGAGGCTCCACCTCTCTGTTGCGCTCTAAAATGCGTCTAGGGGGCATACTGTTCCAACATAACCCATACGTAACTAACATGCATAATTCCATAATTTATTTTAAATGAACTCTGAAATACTGAAAATCTGGAAGCATGCTGACAAACTAATTCATGCTTTAACTAAAATGCTGAACAAAATGCTGAACTGAAAAACTTACAGACCAAAGGCGTGGCTTCGTGAGCTTCTCGCGGTCAGTAGTAGTGAAACCCTATACAGAACCACCGCTCTGATACCAACTGTGAAGGGCCTAAAACTCCTTTCTTGAAAATTTGCGGAAAATTAAAAATTTTCTTTTTAAAAGAACTTAAATGGCCTCATACATAAAATCACTGGTGAATCAAGTTCAATATTTCAAAATATTGCAGCGGAAAAAAAATCAAAGTTTTTGCCAACAACAACGATTTAAAAAATATCCAACAACTGATAAAAATTGTTTGCGAAGAAAATAACAACTGCTGCTTTGAGGTCCTCGGGTGCCACTACTGCCGACCCAAGCTGACTCACTGGTCCCCGCCCTCGGCCCTGGCCTCATCAGTACCTACAACAATCAAGTCTAGTGAGCCTAAAGACTCAGCATGCATAAATCGCAGGTAACGAGTAAAAATCTGAATTTAAAATATGCATGAGATAAAATATCCTGTCCTGAGGCATACTGAAAATAATCTGTACTGAGCAATTATAATACGTGCATAACTGAACTGGAAGTCACTGTAAAAATATTTGCTCCTTGGAGCCTGTACTGAAATATCTGGTAAAATTTTCTGTTGAGATTATGTTTTACGCCTGTGGCCACTGCACTAAGCTGAACTGATCGGTAACTGGCTACCGGGGAGGCTGAAACTGAACTGAGCTGGCCGGTCACTGGCGACCGGGTGGTACCATACTGAACTAATCGGTCACTGGCGACCGTATAAAATAACACTCCCACATAGTGAATGAACCACAAGCCATATCGCATAAATCTCAAAAATAATCATTTTCTATTTAATGCACGTAAAATAATTAACTGGCGTAATGAAAATTCCTGTAATTTTACCAACTGGATTGGATTGGATCGTCCCCAGGCTCGCTGCAACCTAACTGTGCCATGAAAAATATGCAATAGCTTAAACTTGACCAACTACGCAATTTACGTTCAAAAGATGCGACTATGACGCCTAATGACTTCGCATTTAATCATGACTCCGAGCCAACTTGAACCGACACTGAACCGACGTATAGTCATGATTAAAATACGCTGAAAAATCATAAAATAATGCTCCTAAAATGATAGGGTCGAAATCTAGGTGAAATGGAGGCCAAAACACGAAACGCTCTTTCGAGAGTCAATTTGGCACATTGCACCGTAAATTCTCGTACGACCTCAAAAATGATCCAAATGACAAACGGTCGAAAACATGACCTTCCCAACTCAATGAGGCACTGTCCAGTCCAAGGCCATGGGCTAAAAGCCAAACAAGAACTCAAACGACGCTTCTGAACAGCAGCATACTTGCTGTCAAAAAAATACAGCAGCTGCGCACTACAAGACTTGCATTGGTTTCGAGACTATCGGCCATTAGGGGCGTGAACCACCGACCAGAGACTCTTACCAACATCCCAAAGAATGATTTGAACCATGGCTAAGGGCCCTAGGCCAGCCACAATCCGCATCACACCAAATCTTAACCGAAGGGTCCAACCGAGAGCAACGTGCATGCGTGTGTAGTGTTTATGCTATGATCGATGTCTTGCGTCGTTCCAGTGGCCATTTGATTGACCATGGCACGATCTAGACATCTAGGAGCATGATATGAACCGTGGCTAAGGGCCATAGGCCAACCAAGATCCATACCAAGCAACAAAAGAAACAAAACCATATGCTGAAAAATGGAAGGGGCCGAATGGGGAAAGGGGCTGTTCTTGTTGATTATTTAAAAACCGATGAGCCATGGACCAAGCCACCAAAAGGGCGACTTAGTCACGTCTTAGACATGCTAGGGAAGTGATCCAACCATGGCTATAGGCCCTTGGGGTAGCCAAGATCAGATCCTTCCTCCTTGACATCCAAACTGAATTTTCGAATCACATTTCTGCACTTATGGGGAACTTGCTGTCATCTCGGTTTTCCAGCAAGCATGGGGCTGGTTTGAATGGACCAACATGGTCCTAATGCATCCTACTACATGTATACAAGTCGCCTTGGGAGCCTGGAATCGAACCAATCACCTGAAACCACAAAACTCAGAAAAACGTGAAGCTTGTCATGAAAGGGCCGAAATTCTGCATGTGTGTTCCAAAAATATTTTGACATGTATCTCGGTTTTTGCTTGCTAAAACATGATCATGTACTGAAAAATAAATGATAATATGACTTGATTGAGGTTTGAAAGAAACCTAGACATGCCTGGTTTCGTTTCGAAAGAAAACAAAAAGAAGAGACGAGACGGCGCGGAGGAGACGGAGTGGCTTGCTTCTCTACCTTTCTTGGCTCTCGATTTTTCTCCCTTTCTCCCTAGCTGCTATCCACGTTTTTTCTACTGAAAAGGGGTCTTATTTTCGGTGGAGGTGGAGGGGGGAGTGATGGTTATGAAGGTGAGGAGAAGGGTGCACAAAAATAGGATCATATCAAGACCAAGTCCACTCCCCTTTTGAATTTGAATTTTGAATTGATATCAAATGAGTTGGTGGATGCTTCTAGGAGGTGGTGGCCGAAAATGCATGATAAATGGTAGGGGAAAATTGATTATCTAGTAATTTAATAACCCTTAAAAGCCTTACTAATCCTTTAATTAATTTAGTGAACTAACCCCTTAATTAAGTAACTTAAATGAGCTCATTTCTTAATCACCTCCAATAATTAAATTAAAATCCTCAACTAACTTAAATAATTCCTTAAACTTCTTTTTAACTTAAATGAACTTACTTGCTAGCTAAATTAACTTCTGGAAATATTTCTCAAATCTTAAATTCTATCTCAAAACTCCAACTCCGGCCCGGCCTCACTGAAAATACTGAAATGCTAAAAATCAAACTGCTGAACTGAAATAATGAATAATTAACTTCAAATAAATGGATTTAAAATAATCATGCAATGAAGTCAATTAAATTTAAAAATCTAGAATTATGCATGGCTTATACGTCTACTGATTTACGGGTTCTACAGAACAGTCTGTCAATCACAATCATATCATATCACAATCTGGAAAGTATTATAGTGATCTCATTACGAAATTCATCGAATTATACTCCCCATTTCTAGTCAGAATATACAAATTCTGTAATAATTCTTCTGATCTCTATCTTTCTATCTTCATTTATTGGCGATTCAGACATTTCAGTACAATTCTGCCAACATTTCAGCATAAATTCTGCCATAACTGATTGAATCGGTCTATATAGAAACTATCTATTCGAATAATCATATACTTTCTGTTACCTGAATGACTACTGAATCCATTTCTGTGCGCTTCTGACCCTATCTGTCATTTCCAATTCGAACTATTTGGTATAAACAATCAGTTAATAATATAAATTAAAGAAAAATACCTACCTGGTATTCGGTTCTGATTGTCGATATCAAATTCTGTTATACAATTCTGAAACATTTGACATCACAAGATAATCATTCTCATACCGTAAAATCACATATCTGTCACTCTGATCGATGCTCTGTTCTGATTATTGAAATTAAGCTCTGAACATCCTGATTATATTTCTGATCTACTGAAGTTCTCGAATTCAACTTTGATTCGGATTGAACTGTATATAATCTCAACGGTTCACAATAATCTGTATCACATACGGATTCAGAAAAACAGTAAGATCAAATCATATTCGAAATATCAATAATCTATACTGATCTGGTGAGTTTAGTAAACTCATAAAACTGCAATTTCTGGCAATACTGTCAATTCTGCCTAATCAATCACATCTTCATATCGCTCAGATCAACTGCTATATATCATCTGCAAATATAATATGCCCTCCAACAATATAAGCTGTCTCAAATATTGTGTTAGAACAAGAACAATACTCCAGCAGATACAAAACAACAATCGTATAAGATAATCTGCCAACTAAGACCAAAATAAATTTCTTACATTCTGCAATTTTTTATCTTTCTCATATCGGTATCGTTCTCAGTCACTGATCACAATCTCAATTGTGTCAAAATCAATCGGTATACTAACTTCAGATATCACATACTCTGAATACAATTTGTTTCAAACAGGATTCATATCTGAAAATTTCTGTATACAATAATCATAGTTCTCAGAGTATTCAATACAATCTTCAGATATTCGATTCAGTCAATCAGATGCTGCAATCATATCAAAATATCATAGATACAACAAGCATGAAATCATCATAATATCTCTAAACATACTGAAACATGCCAAAGAGAAGCATTAAATCAGATGTAACTCCTGGTCGGTACTCTTCTACTGATCTTTCAATTCTTTCAGTGTCATTCTGTACATTCCATATCATCGTGTACGGAATTCTAAAACACAACCAGTACCTGGTATCAATTCAATTCTGAAATCTATCTTTCTTATATAAAGCAAATCTGAAATCTTATCTGGCAATTATCAACAAACTCGTACATCACTGGCAATCTGCCAATGCTAGGCTCGATTTCAGTATGTCTACTGAATACATAAGGATGCCATCTGTTCCTTTCTGTAATAATCGAGTCAGAGACAATACAGATATCAAAGGAATTCTAAATCTAGAATCCTTACCGTGAAATCTTTACTCATCAGCCATATATGGTTTGAATTCTATACTCTCCTAACAAAAATATATAATTCTGTACTTGTCCAGCATATTAATATCAATAATGCGGTCAACTCAGAATTACAAGTACATCATAATCTAACTCGACCTCATTCTCATCTTACTGTAGTACACAATATTTCACAGAAATCTCTGATATCAATCTTTCTTTTCCAACAGGTAAGGGAATCAATACTACCGTACAATCAGACTCAACAGATACAGCATATCTCAATGCAACTCTGTCAAAAGTAATCGTAGGGAATACATTAGTATATATCAATACGTATGCAATATAATCATAAAAGAACAATACCTGCCACTCTATCATCAGGCATGTCCGGTGTCTGTTCTTTGGTCTTCTGTTCCCTAAAATCTCCGGGAACTTCTCTGAGGACAAACTCTTGCAAGGTGTCCCGGCTGTCTACAAATATGGCAACTACCAGTCACTCCCTGGCATTGCTCTGTGGAATGTCTCCCTCCGCAAGTTCTGCAATATACTCCAGTACAACTCGGGCTGGAACCACTGGAGCTAGTTGAACCGCTCAGTCCGCTCCCTAACTTCTTAAATGGTTTCTTTCGAGCTTTCAGCAAATCTTGCTTTCCACTCGTACTGCCTTTATCAAATCGGAGAGGGGATTGCTGTACCTGGGGTTGCATCGCACACACCCTTTTTAGTTGCCTAATCAGACTCGCCTCCGCCCTCTTCACTCTACTCAAGGCATCAACAAAATGGTAAGGTCGCTGCATATTCATCAATGCAATTATCTCCGAGTTCAATCCTCTGATGAACTGATCCGCTACAGCTTCATCATTCCCAATTACATGAGGAACAAAATGCAGTAGAGTAGAGAATTTAGCAATATATCCTACAATATTCAGTTGACTTTGTCTCAAATTCTCAAACTCGGCTTTCTTGTCCTCTCGGTACGAAGTTGAGAAAAAATCTGCGATAAAATTCAGTTCTGAATATTTCCCACGAAATCACTGTACCTCTCTTTTCTAGCATTCTTTTACTTGTAATCCACCAACTTCTGGCAGTCTCTCGTAACTGGTGGAATATCAGTTTAATTCTCTGCTCATCTGAATAATCAAGTAACTCAAACAGTATTTCTATGTCATCAAACCAGTTCTCACAATCTTCAGACGTCTCGACACCACTCAGAATCGGCGGCTGAAATAACTGAAATTCTTCCAACTGTATTTCCATCTGAGTTTCTGATACATCTATCTGTTTAGTCGAAGCACTACCCCTTTCTGGAATTCTCCGTGGAGGTATATCTGCTTATCAAATCATTAGTACTCAAATACTACAAATCTGTTCCAATCTTTCTCTGATCATCTTGCTGCTGATCATGAATCAGATCTGATTCATACTCAATAATACATATTACGAGTTCAAATCAGATAATTAGATAACATGTATTTCAAAGCAGTAAATCATAATGTCATGCTAGCACACACAATGTAAGTCAACATTAAAATAAATATCATGCTAGCAAGCACATGAAAGGAAAGAAAACTCACTCTACCCCGCTCATTCTCTTCTATCTCATTCTAAAGGATCTATCGCTCTGATACAACCTGTTGTGGGGACCCGGACGCTAATCATCTTCTTAATCATCTTTGGGATTTAATTATCAATTAAGATAAACAGGGTCTAAAAATTTTTCTTTTTAAAATATAAGTGCGGAACGTAATGGAATTTAACTAATATACATCTCAGTATAAAAGTACAATAATGTACAACAATTATTCAAACTAGTCTAAGCTTCAACTACTAAATCTCAAGTATTAAACGAAGTCCACAATAAGTCCGGCATCACCACTCTAACTCATCTTCTCTCATCATCTTCTTGACCCCGATCCTGTCCCACCTGTTGTCATGCACACATACAAAACAAGACAACAGCCGGATACTCCGGTGAGAATAAATCCCAGTATAAAACATGTATACATGCATATACACAATATAAATCATCAAGCATATTATCATGCATAAAATTCATAACAATAGGTTTCATAGTCTAGGAAACCAAATCAAAATAAGCATGCCGTAACAATGGATTCCATAATCTCTGAAATCACAATAAATAAGCATGCTACTCAATTCAATTCATATCTTGACTCGACTCAACTCTAACTCTAGGGATCGCGGTGTGAATAAGACGTCACTGTCTGTCACCTACCCTCCCAATCGGGGTAACTGTACGTCTTATTCCTAGACTTCGGTCCTGTCTGTATCGAATGTCTACAATCGGAGTGAATCTGATCCGAAGCGTCGATACCACCGAACATCTAGTTTAGCAAGTCTGCCAATGACTCTCCTATTTCAATGCTTGAATATAAATCTATAAACAAGACATAATCATAATCAAAAATAAATAATAAATCTAGTATGTGATTTAGGGAAACTCCAACCAAGTCTGATTCGAGTCGTATCTCCTGAGTTCACATGAATTATACATTTCGTCGCACAATCTCTGTCGATGTCGAAGTCTCGATGTCAAAGTCGCCAATACAAATCTGAAATGGCATCATCAATGTAAATTCTATCAAGCTCTAGTACACTTCAATACACATAGGAATCAATATTCCATTTCAATGCATTTCGACGGCATAACGGCGGATTCTCGATATACCGATCAACTCAAACAATCAGAATTTCAACATATATCAACAAACCATAATCCTCAATTCATAACCAACATAATATACTCGTTAGCATCTCGAAATCTGCAGAAATCGGAATATGTATATGCTGGAAATTGAGAACAATCATCTACGATATCATTTCTTCAATCCGTTTACGTTTCTACGATGTACCAAATCTCAAGAACATATATCTCTACTCAAATCATCATTCCTCCAACATATAGATTTCGAAACATGCTGGAAATGAACAATACTTACATCCCTTTGTAGCACTTGATGAGAGGAGCAATAATCTATGTTTGGATTGAAGTTGGGATGGTTAAATCTGGCACAAGCTAGCTTTGTAGATGAAAGAGCCTTCCCTTTTCTCTTACTCTCTCTCCCTCGATTCTTGACTGATGGAACTGCTGAAATGAAGACTCATCTCAATTCTATATATATATATGCCATGTGTCATCATAAGAATCAAGGGTGGCTTTCTCGCACAGGGTACCACGGGTGCGCTTAACTCTCGGCAACCCTATCAATATCCTAGCATCGCCGACCGCGGGTGCGGTCTGGTTTGCACCGCGGGTGCGATTGTACTATTGTAGCATCACCGCGGGTGCGCTGCTCCTGGACCGCGGGTGCGGTGACCCTACTGTAAAAATTGCCAACTTTCTGCCTATCCTCCGCGGGTGCGGTCCTTCTTTAGGCGCGGGTGCGCTCATGCTACTGTAATTCTTCCACAATTCATGAGCTCAACCGCGGGTGCGGTCCTTTCCTTACCGCGGGTGCGGTCTATTATTTCATGCACCACTTCATAATCTCATTACATGTCATGCATACTCATTTTTTCCGAATATCACATCAATGAAGACTAATAATCTCGAGCCTTACATTTCTCCCCCTCTAAGAAATGATTTCGTCCTCGAAATCACAAGTAATCAATTCAGATATATCAGAAGAAATGTATACAGAGTTTAAATCAAAATTCATCTCAATGAATCCATTCTGAAATCTTAATCTCATGACAAGTTTTGTCTTTCAGATAGTCTCTTTGAGGCCCTGTCACTTACTGTATTTTCAATAATAGAATAGTCTTCATTCTAAAATATCTTTCTTGTACGGATCTGTGATTCTAAATTTGAATAATAATTCAAGAGCATAATATTATAATACCCTTCGAAATAACTCTGACCGAATCAATCTTACAATACTGGCTATACAACATCTGTATATACCAATCAACAGCTCATACCAAATCAATATCATTTGCTGTTATCAAATCTGTTTATCCCTGTCAAGGATATATTCAATCTTCGGCCCCAAATACCAATCGTCATCATCCGACGTTGGCATATTAAGTCTGTCTGGTCTGAGCTATCTTCATTCTCTTCTGAATTAGCTACATTTTCTTTGTCATATCTCTGATTGTATCAGCTTCTATCTCAGGTATCTCCGAGATATTATTCTTATAGCAAAGAAATCTGCAGTACTTACTGTACAATGTCTCATTTGCGGCTATTTCAATGCTCGTTTGATAGCTATCATTATACAATAATTCATATAGTGACAATATGTCATGTCAACTGGTGTTAGCATCCAGCACTGCAAATCTCTGGATATCTCTCAATATCCGGATAATACGCTCTGGCTATCTGTCAGTTGGTGGATAATATATGAATGAGTTCATGGTACGTTCTGCCACAATTACAAACTCAATCAAAATCACAATCTGATATAATCTAGTTCTACATTCTGATCAATCTGACCATTTCTTTGACATCGATCTGTGTCATTTGGTCATGTTTGTACGTCATCTTGTACAAACTAATAGCTATAGATTGAACAGTCTGTCAATCACAATCATATCATATCACAATCTGGAAAGTATTATAGTGATCTCATTACGAAATTCATCGAATTATACTCCCCATTTCTAGTCAGAATATACAAATTCTGTAATAATTCTTCTGATCTCTATCTTTCTATCTTCATTTATTGGCGGTTCGGACATTTCAGTACAATTCTGCCATTATTTCAGCATAAATTCTGCCTTAACTGATTTAATCGGTCTATATCAAAACTATCTATTCGAATTATCATATACTTTGTGTTACCTGAATGACTACTGAATCCATTTCTGTGCGCTTCTGACCCTATCTGTCATTTCCAATTCGAACTATTTGGCATAAACAATCAGTTAATAATATAAATTAAAGAAAAATACCTACCTGGTATTCGGTTCTGATTGTCGATATCAAATTCTGTTATACAATTCTGAAACATTTGACATCACAAGATAATCATTCTCATACCGTAAAATCACATATCTGTCACTCTGATCGATGCTCTGTTCTGATTATTGAAATTAAGCTCTGAACATTTTGATTATATTTCTGATCTACTGAAGTTCTCGAATTCAACTCTGATTCGGATTGAACTGTATATAATCTTAACGGTTCACAATAATCTGTATCACATACGGATTCAGAAAAACAGTAATATCAAATCAGATTCGAAATATCAATAATCTATACTGATCTGGTGAGTTTAGTAAACTCATAAAACTGCAAATTCTGGCAATATTGTCAATTCTGCCTAATCAATCACATCTTCATATCGCTCAGATCAACTGCTATATATCATCTGCAAATATAATATGCCCTCAAACAATATAAGCTGTCTCAAATATTGTGTTAGAACAATAACAATACTCCAGCAGATACAAAACAACAATCGTATAAGATAATCTGCCAACTTAGACCAAAATAAATTTCTTACATTCTACAATTTTTTATCTTTCTCATATCGGTATCGTTCTCAGTCACTGATCACAATCTCAACTGTGTCAAAATCAATCGGTATACTAACTTCAGATATCACATACTCTGAATACAATTTGTTTCAAACAGGATTCATATCTGAAAATTTCTGTATACAATAATCATAGTTCTCAGAGTATTCAATACAATCTTCAGATATTCGATTCAGTCAATCAGATGCTGCAATCATATCAAAATATCATAGGTACAACAAGCATGAAATCATCATAATATCTCTGAACATACTGAAACATGCCAAAGAGAAGCATTAAATCAGATGTAACTCCTGGTCGGTACTCTTCTACTGATCTTTCAATTCTTTCAGTGTCATTCTGTACGTTCCATATCATCCTGTACGGAATTCTAAAACACAACCAGTACCTGGTATCAATTCAATTCTGAAATCTATCTTTCTTATATAAAGCAAATCTGAAATCTTATCTGGCAATTATCAACAAACTCGTACATCACTGGCAATCTGCCAATGCTAGGCTCGATTTCAGTATGTCTACTGAATACATAAGGATGCCATCTGTTCCTTTCTGTAATAATCGAGTCAGAGACAATACAGATATCAAAGGAATTCTAAATCTAGAATCCTTACCGTGAAATCTTTACTCATCAGCCATATATGGTTTGAATTCTATACTCTCCTAACAAAAATATATAATTCTGTACTTGTCCAGCATATTAATATCAATTTGCGGTCAACTCAGAATTACAAGTACATCATAATCTAACTTGACCTCATTCTCATCTTACTGTAGTACACAATATTTCACAGAAATCTCTGATATCAATCTTTCTTTTCCAACAGGTAAGGAAATCAATACTACCGTACAATCAGACTCAACAGATACAGCATATCTCAATGCAACTCAGTCAAAAGTAATCGTAGGGAATGCATTAGTATATATCAATACATATGCAATATAATCATAAAAGAATAATACCTGCCACTCTATCATCAGGCATGTCCGGTGTCTGTTCTTTGGTCTTCTGTTCCCTAAAATCTCCGGGAACTTCTCTGAGTACAAACTCTAGCAAGGTGTCCCGGCTGTCTACAAATATGGCAACTACCAGTCACTCCCTGGCATTGCTCTGTGGAATGTCTCCCTCCGCAAGTTCTGCAATATACTCCAGTACAACTCGGGCTGGAACCACTGGAGCTAGTTGAACCGCTCAGTCCGCTCCCTAACTTCTTAAATGGTTTCTTTCGAGCTTTCAGCAAATCATGCTTTCCACTCGTACTGCCTTTATCAAATCGGAGAGGGGATTGCTGTACCTGGGGTTGCATCGCACACACCCTTTTTAGTTGCCTAATCAGACTCGCCTCCGCTCTCTTCACTCTACTCAAGGCATCAACAAAATGGTAAGGTCGCTGCATATTCATCAATGCAATTATCTCCGAGTTCAATCCTCTGATGAACTGATCCGCTACAGCTTCATCATTCCCAATTACATGAGGAACAAAATGCAGTAGAGTAGAGAATTTAGCAATATATCCTTCAATATTCAGTTGACCTTGTCTCAAATTCTCAAACTCTGCTTTCTTGTCCTCTCGGTACGAAGTTGAGAAAAAATCTTCGATAAAATTCAGTTCTGAATATTTCCCACGAAATCACTGTACCTCTCTGTTCTAGCATTCTTTTACTTGTAATCCACCAACTTCTGGCAGTCTCTCGTAACTGGTGGAATATCAGTTTAATTCTCTGCTCATCTGAATAATCAAGTAACTCAAACAGTATTTCTATGTCATCAAACCAGTTCTCACAATCTTCAGACGTCTCGACACCACTCAGAATCGGCGGCTGAAATAACTGAAATTCTTCCAACTGTATTTCCATCTGAGTTTCTGATACATCTATCTGTTTAGTCGAAGCACTACCCCTTTCTGGAATTCTCCGTGGAGGTATATCTGCTTATCAAATCATTAGTACTCAAATACTACAAATCTGTTCCAATCTTTCTCTGATCATCTTGCTGCTGATCATGAATCAGATCTGATTCATACTCAATAATACATATTACGAGTTCAAATCAGATAATTAGATAACATGTATTTCAAAGCAGTAAATCATAATGTCATGCTAGCACACACAATGTAAGTCAACATTAAAATAAATCTCATGCTAGCAAGCACATGCAAGGAAAGAAAACTCACTCTACCCCGCTCATTCTCTTCTATCTCATTCTAAAGGATCTATCGCTCTGATACCACCTGTTGTGGGGACCCGGACGCTAATCATCTTCTTAATCATCTTTGAGATTTAATTATCAATTAAGATAAACAGGGTCTAAAAATTTTTCTTTTTAAAATATAAGTGCGGAACGTAATGGAATTTAACTAATATACATCTCAGTATAAAAGTACAATAATGTACAACAATTATTCAAACTAGTCTAAGCTTCAACTACTAAATCTCAAGTATTAAACGAAGTCCACAATAAGTCCGGCATCACCACTCTAACTCATCTTCTCTCATCATCTTCTTGACCCCGATCCTGTCCCACCTGTTGTCATGCACACATACAAAACAAGACAACAGCCGGATACTCCGGTGAGAATAAATCCCAGTATAAAACATGTATACATGCATATACACAATATAAATCATCAAGCATATTATCATGCATAAAATTCATAACAATAGGTTTCATAGTATAGGAAACCAAATCAAAATAAGCATGCCGTAACAATGGATTCCATAATCTCTGAAATCACAATAAATAAGCATGCTACTCAATTCAATTCATATCTTGACTCGACTCAACTCTAACTCTAGGGATCGCGGTGTGAATAAGACGTCACTGTCTGTCACCTACCCTCCCAATCGGGGTAACTGTACGTCTTATTCCTAGACTTCGGTCCTGTCTTTATCGAATGTCTACAATCGGAGTGAATCTGATCCGAAGCGTCGATACCACCGAACATCTCGTTTAGCAAGTCTGCCAATGACTCTCCTATTTCAATGCTTGAATATAAATCTATAAACAAGACATAATCATAATCAAATATAAATAATAAATCTAGTATGTGATTTAGGGAAACTCCAACCAAGTCTGATTCGAGTCGTATCTCCCGAGTTCACATGAATTATACATTTCGTCGCACAATCTCTGTCGATGTCGAAGTCTCGATGTCAAAGTCGCCAATACAAATCTGAAATGGCATCATCAATGTAAATTCTATCAAGCTCTAGTACACTTCAATACACATAGGAATCAATATTCCATTTCAATGCATTTCGACGGCATAACGGCGGATTCTCGATATACCGATCAACTCAAACAATCAGAATTTCAACATATATCAACAAACCATAATCCTCAATTCATAACCAACATAATATACTCGTTAGCATCTCGAAATCTGCAGAAATCGGAATATGTATATGCTGGAAATTGAGAACAATCATCTACGATATCATTTCTTCAATCCGTTTACGTTTCTACGATGTACAAAATCTCAAGAACATATATCTCTACTCAAATCATCATTCCTCCAACATATAGATTTCGAAACATGCTGGAAATGAACAATACTTACATCCCTTTGTAGCACTTGATGAGAGGAGCAATAATCTATGTTTGGATTGAAGTTGGGATGGTTAAATCTGGCACAAGCTAGCTTTGTAGATGAAAGAGCCTTCCCTTTTCTCTTACTCTCTCTCCCTCGATTCTTGACTGATGGAACTGCTGAAATGAAGACTCATCTCAATTCTATATATATATATGCCATGTGTCATCATAAGAATCAAGGGTGGCTTTCTCGCACAGGGTACCGCGGGTGCGCTTCTCCCGGACCGTGGGTGCGCTTAACTCTCGGCAACACTATCAATATCCTAGCATCGCCGACCGCGGGTGCGGTCTGGTTTGCACCGCGGGTGCGGTTGTACTACTGTAGCATCACCGCGGGTGCGCTGCTTCTGGACCGCGGGTGCGGTGACCCTACTGTAAAAATGGCCAACTTTCTGCCTATCCACCGTGGGTGCAGTCCTTCTTTAGGCGCGGGTGCGCTCATGCTACTCTAATTCTTCCACAATTCATGAGCTCAACCGCGGGTGCAGTCCTTTCCTTACCGCGGGTGCGGTCTATTATTTCATGCACCACTTCATAATCTCATTACATGTCATGCATACTCATATCTTCCGAATATCACATCAATGAAGACTAATAATCTCGAGCCTTACAACAGAGAATTCTGAGAACTAAGAAATTGTATGCCAAGCTGTCTAAATGTGAATTCTGGCGGAAACAAGTTGTATTTCTTGGACATATTATATCGGGAAATGGTATTTCTGTTGATCCTAGCAAGGTTGAGGCAGTGATTATCTGGCCTAAACTGTCTTCAGTGCCAGAGATACGCAGTTTTATGGGTTTAGCAGGCTATTACTATCGATTCATTAAAGATTTCTCGAGCATTGCTAAGCCTATTACACAACTGACTCAGAAGAATGCACCGTTAGGCAGAATTTTAGTGGACCAAGCGCTTATTTGTTGAGGAGAAACTAATCCAATTCGTAGTTGTTGATGTTTATACCGATCGATCATAGAAGAAAAATTTTGATTCATTCCGATTAAGCTTCCTTCCTATTCATCTGGAAGTTTTTCTCAGATACAAGGAAATGATTCAGTTCCAGAGCTAAAGATCGTAGTTCTCGAACAAGCAATCGAAACGATTCTGGAGCATCTTCCGGATTCGGTATTGTTCCTCCAATGATCGTAGTACCAAGTACTTCTTGACGCGCTCTAATATGATCAGATTTATAAGTAAGCATCTCTTGTAAAATATGAGCAACACCAAATCCTTCTAGAGCCCAAACCTCCATTTCACCTACTCGTTGTCCCCCCTGTTTGCCCTTCCCCTACAGAAGAATGTGAAGCCAGTTTTCTAGAACTGAAGAAGATATTGACCAGTGTTCTTGTATTGGCTATTCCACCAGGTACTGGTGATTTTGTCGTTTATTGTGATGCTTCTCACAGAAGATTGGGTTGTGTTTTGATGCATCGAGGACATGTCATTGCCCATGCCTCAAGACAACTGAAGCCACATGAGTTTCACTACCCAATTCATGATCTTGAATTGGCAGCCATCGTATTTGCATTGAAGATTTGGCGACACTATCTATATGGTGAGAAGTTTTAGATCTATTCTGATCACAAGAGTCTGAAATATCTGTTTTCACAGTCTGAATTGAATATGAAGCAACGAAGATGTCTTGATTTATTGAAAGATTTTGATTGTGGAATCAAATAATATTCGGGAAAATCCAATGCAGCAGCTGATGCACTGAGTCGAAAGGTATGTTCCTTATCCTTATCGACGATTGGTGTTTCAAATTTGATATTGTCAACCATTGAGACTCTATGCTGTTCAAGTTGAACCGGAGCTGATTTTGAGAATTAAAGAAGCTCAGAAAGTTGATCAGAATATTCAGAATTCGATTTCGATGGTCAGGGCAGGGCATCGATCAGAATACGAGGTTCGTGATAGCGTGTTGTATGTGAATAATCGTCTTGTTATGCTAGATGTTTCAGATTTGAAACGACAGATATTGTCAGAAGCGCATAGTAGTCGATTCAATATTCATCCTGGTGGCAGAAAGATGTATAATATGATTTGAAAAGACAGTTTTGGTGGAAACAGATGAAGGCAGATATTGCAGAGTTTGTATCAAAATTTCTGAATTGCCAACAGGTGAAAGCCGAAAGAAAGAAACCAGGAGGTCTGTTACACAGCTTGTCTATTCCTGAATGGAAATGGTATCACATTTCTATGGATTTTTTGACGAAGCCACCACGATCCCCTCGAGGTTGTGATGCGATTTGGGTCATGATTGATAGATTGACCAAATCAGCATGTTTTATTCTGTACAAGATGACGTATAGACATGACCATATGGCAGAGATTTATGTCAGAGATGATACGAATCTGACCGGGTGTTACGTGCTAATGGTTGAAAGGAGATTTAAGATGCGTTGTTGCCGCGGACTTTCAAGCTTGATTGTGATTAAAGATGATGAATCAAGCATATTCAAGCAAGTGGTGGAGTTCAACAAAGAATATACCGAAGGACCTATAACGAGGGGACGTAGCAAGAAGTTTAAAGAAGCACTTCAAGGACTCATGATGAACTACCAAGGAGAATCTACAAATTGGATGACTAAATTAGAAGAGGTTGGGAATCATGGGAATAATATTGGAGGACTTTGGAATGTTATTCAAGTGCAATTGCCGAAGGTCCAGCGCACCCGCGCTAAAGCAGGGACCGCACCCACGGTCCATGATAATCAAATTTAAGAAAATTTCCCAAAGCTGCACCGCACCCGCGGTCAAATCATTAGCGCACCCGCGGTCTGTTGCCGAAGCTACACCGCACCCGCAGTCAAACAAGCACCGCACCCGCGATCTTTTGGCGCACTTCCGTGTAGAAATTGTTCACAACTTTCTTTATGACATTTCACACAACTTTTCTTACTTTTATTGTTTATATAATGCATTATAAGGACCATGAACGAAAATTATTGAAGATTGATATCAAATACATTGAGTTCTCTCAATTTTCAAAGCTTTTAGCTTTGTTCTTCACAAGAAGAAAACCAAATCAAACTTATCAAAGATTTTCATCTTTGTCGCGTTTGTCGATTGTTCTTCGCACGGATTGTCAAAACAAGTTCTTTGAAGGTTCGTTTGAAATTCAATTGTTTATCGTTGATATTTGTTGCTAAGTTATAATCGCTTAGAGGTGAATATCACAAAATCGTTACTTGTTTCAAAAGATCGGGACAAAATAATCGTTCCTTGTTTGTTATTGAATTGAGGGTACGATTTATATATTCGTGCTTGCCTTTCATTCGTACGAGGATTCGTATCATTTGGTATCAGAGCTTCTGGTTCTGTTTGATTCAAGTAAGTTATCGTTGTTGTTGTTGTTTTTTTTTAGATCTGTCTAAAATTTCGTTCCGATCTCAGATCTGTGGTATCATTTCGTTTCTATTGTCAAATCTTTCTATATAAAAAAATATATATATAAGAAAAGAAAAACATAAATTTCGTTCTGTTATCAGATCTGTGTTATCCTTTCGTTTCTATTTTCAGATCTTTATAAAATTTCGTTGTGTTTTCAGATCTGTGTTATCCTTTCGTTTCTGTTTTCAGATCTGTGTTATCCTATCGTTCTTAGTTTTTGTGGATCTGTGAATTTTCGAAAATTCTGTGTTTGTTCCTTGGAATTTTCGAGTGCACCATATATTTTCGAGTACAATAAAAAAAATATCAAATTTCTTGGCTTTGCACAGTCTAAGTGAGACAGTTGCGAGTGTCCACGAGTTGAGTCTGATTGGTTTGATATACAAGTACAAAGCTTGAGCACATCTTAGAAAGAACTAACAAATTTGAGTGAAAACACTTGAGTGCGAGCGTTATTTCTTTGGAGTGACCGGTGAGTATTTGTAGTGAGAAAAAAAAGAGAAAAAAAAAAGGAGAGTCGAGTGAATTTTCATTGGAGTGACCAGTGAGGATTCGTGGTGAGGAAACTTATCTTTTATTGTTTTATACTAACCTTTTCTTGCAGGTATAATGATTGACGATCGTCAATTTCAATCAATGTTAGGAGGGTTGGATAAAATGTGGGAGAAGGAGTTTAAGTCTCTACGAAAAAAATATAGGAGGTGTGAAGAAGAGGAGATGTATGATAGGCATGTTGATGGGAATAGACGAGGTAGTAGATTTGGGGGGGATAGAGCGTCGCATTTGGATAGGGATGACGATATGCGATGTGAGGAAGATAGAGGATTTGGCATAAGAGGTGAACGTGGTTTGCATGGGGAGTCGTTGATATCCACATGGAGGACAAGCTTGGAAGAGAAACTCATTGCTAGGCCAAAGAATGAGCCGAGAGTTGAAGCTAGCAAATATGAATATCAAGGTACAAGTAAAAACTCAAATTCTAGTACTTGTGATATTATATGTTGTTGGTGTTTAGAAATTGGTCATGATATCAATCAATGTCCATATGATAAGGTGACCATAGTAGATTCATCTGTTGAGCCTGAATCTGATGTAGTTGCTGAACCTGAATATGAAGTTGAGGTTGGGGAGATTGAGGATGATAATACTACGCTGGTTCTTTACACGAGTGTTGAGCAGTATGTGGTGGAAGGTGAATTGATAGATGATAGTACTTCACTGGTTGATGATAAGAGTACTGTTAAACAAAACCTTGTGGACAGTGAATCATTGAGTGGTAAAGAAATGTGTGATTTGTCTACTAAGGAGGAGGAGAATAGGCAAGAAGAAACTTTGTTGCTCAAAACATTTGAAGAAAAAGATATTTCTTTTGCTCAATTGAAACGAAAAGAAATTATTGATGATCAATTAAAATGTATTGAAAAGAGTCGAAAAAAACGTGATATGGTCGAAAGAATGAGTGAACAAAAGAGTAAGATGACCATAGAAATAAAAAGAGAAGAAAAGAATGAGATAAAAGAAAAAGAACAAGAAAAAGAGGCCAAAGAGAATAAAAAGAAAAGAACTTTATGGCCCAAAGAGTGAGATGGAGAGATGCTTATTCTTGCATAAACCATTTCATGTACCTTTGTACAAAGTGGTTTATTGTTATGGTGATGATATAGCCGGTTCAATTCCGAGCATTGCTATTTCTTATTTGCAGGTTCTTGGGGTTGTCATACCAAGGAGACAAGTGAGTTTTACTAAAGGGAGAACCCAAGGGTCCGAGCCTCGAGAATACAAGTACCATCGCGATGAGGTAAGTTTAGTTGCCAACACAACAACTATATGATTTTCTTCCTCACTTTAAAGTTGTGTTGCTTTGTTTTCAAGAATTTGTAGAACGGGTTGCAAGTTTGGTGGTTAGAGGACCGGGTGTTAGTTTGTCTTTATTCCTTGGTTGTTATGGATGTGAGACTATTGATGAAATGCATGTACTTTTTATGAACTTTGATTTTCCACGAGTTACTAAGTTAGTAGGATTTGTTTGCTACAAGGGTTTATATGCATTAGACTTAAATTTTTGTGATGAGATAAGATATTGCATTGATAGTACACGTGACGTATCTTATTTCCATGATTTATACTTGATTAGTGATAATTGTAAAGATTACATGGATAGTACATTTAATGTGGTCTATTTGCATGATTTATGTTGGTTTGATGATGGTTTTGAGGGGGGCAAGGATGAACATGACTGTTTCTTTGTTCATGATGAAAACATGTTTAAGGAGAATAAAATTTTCATCCTACACATATTGCATGAGTTGTTGCTTGATATTGAGGCACATGACATGTGTTTAATTGCTAGCCATGAAGTAACTAGAGCCATATATATGATGCATGAATTTTTACTATGGTTGCATATGAGGAGGTATATTGAGTGGAATTGTGAAACATGCATCGCACGTAAGAATTTTTATGATCATAATAATTACAATTTTAAGGAGGATAAATTGTTTATTCTAAATTCATTGCATGAGTTACGTGCTGTTGATGCATATAGTGGTGTATTTATCTTTGATAAAATGCATGATTATATGTGTTGGTTGCATATGAAGAAGTATGTTAAGTGGTGTAGTCAAGGGTGCATTGGATATGGGGAAAGGGCATTTAATTTTGATTCTTATGTGTTGTATCAATTATATCTTATTCCTAGTGGACTATGGTCGTACACGTGTATGGATTTCAATTGTGTGTTAACTAGGTCTAAGAAGGGGAGAAATCTGATCTTTGTGATAGTTAATGATATCTTATCATTTGGTGTCATTCGTCAATTGGTGTATGTTGAGGTTGTTATATTTACACTGAAGGCAACCATGGAGTTAGGGCTCAAAGCATTGAAGGAGCACGTGGGCAATAGCACCTACAATCTTGAGCTTAAAGGTAAGCATGTTGATAATATACTTCTTATTATTACTAACTTGCTTCGTTTTTGTGTAGGTAGAAAAGATTTGAGGACAAATCTTTTTGAAGAAGGAGAGTATGATACGAATCTGACCGGGTGTTACGTGCTAATGGTTGAAAGGAGATTTAAGATGCGTTGTTGCCGCGGACTTTCAAGCTTGATTGTGATTAAAGATGATGAATCAAGCATATTCAAGCAAGTGGTGGAGTTCAACAAAGAATATACCGAAGGACCTATAACGAGGGGACGTAGCAAGAAGTTTAAAGAAGCACTTCAAGGACTCATGATGAACTACCAAGGAGAATCTACAAATTGGATGACTAAATTAGAAGAGGTTGAGAATCATGGGAATAATATTGGAGGTCTTTGGAATGTTATTCAAGTGCAATTGCCGAAGGTCCAGCGCACCCGCGCTAAAGCAGGGACCGCACCCGCGGTCCATGATAATCAAATTTAAGAAAATTTCCCAAAGCTACACCGCACCCCGCGGTCAAATCATTAGCGCACCCGCGGTCTGTTGCCGAAGCTACACCGCATCCGCGGTCAAACAAGCACCGCACCCGCGATCTTTTGGCGCACTTCCGTGTAGAAATTGTTCACAACTTTCTTTATGACTTTTCACACAACTTTTCTTATTTTTATTGTTTATATAATGCATTGTAAGAACCATGAACGAAAATTATTGAAGATTGATATCAAATACATTGAGTTCTCTCAATTTTCAAAGCTTTTAGCTTTGTTCTTCACAAGAAGAAAACCAAATCAAACTTATCAAAGATTTTCATCTTTGTCGCGTTTGTCGATTGTTCTTCGCACGGATTGTCAAAACAAGTTCTTTGAAGGTTCGTTTGAAATTCAATTGTTTTATCGTGATATTTGTTGCTAAGTTATAATCGCTTAGAGGTGAATATCACAAAATCGTTACTTGTTTCAAAGATCGGGACAAAATAATCGTTCCTTGTTGTTATTGAATTGAGGGTGCGATTTATATATTCGTGCTTGCCTTTCATTCGTACGAGGATTCGTATCAAGAGAAGTGGTCAGATTGCAAGGAGTGCCGAAGTCGATTGTATAAGACCGTAATCCTCGGTTTACTTCGTACTTTTGGCACAGTTTGCAGCAAGCTCTAGGTACTAAGTTGCACCTGAGTACCTCATATCACCCACAGACTGATTGGAAGATATGCTTAGAGCTGTAGTGCTAGATTTTGGCACTAGTTGGCAAGAATATTTGCCACTTTGTGAATTTACGTACAACAACAGCTATCAGACGAGTATAGAGATGGCTCCATTTGAAGCATTGTACGGCAAGAAGTGCAGATCCCCTCTTTATTGGGATGATATCTCCGAGGTACCTGAGATTGGGCCTGATACGATTCGAGATATGACAGAAAAAAATGAAGCTGATTCAGAAAAGAATGAAGACAGCTCAAGACAAACAGGCCAAATATGCTAATATTTGTCGCCGACCGTTGATATTTGAGGTAGGAGACAGAGTATTTTTTAAGATTTCTTCTTTTAGAGGTGTTGTCAGATTTGGCAAGAAAGGGAAGTTGTCTCCACGATATATTGGGCCATATGAGATTCTTGAGAAGATAAGAGATCGTGCCTATCGACTCGCCTTACCGCCTTCTTTATCTGGAATACATGATGTCTTCATGTATCTTTATTGCGGAAGTATCTTCCTGATGCATCTCATATTCTTCAGCCAGACGAGGCAGAACTTGATGAGATGCTGAGTTATTTTGAAAAGCCGATTCAGATTCTTGATCGTAAAGAAAAGCACTCAGAACGAAAACTATTCCGCTTGTGAAAGTTCAGTGGAGTCGTCATGGTATCAAAGAATCTACTTGGGAGGCTGAATCAGACATGAGACAGAAATTCCTAGATTTATTTCATTAATGTGAGTCTCTTTATTTAGCTTCTGTATTGTTAGAGTACGTGTCCGTCGACCCAAGTGTTGGCCGAGGGTTCATGTTTAAACTCTATGTATAAACAATCTTTATTTTAATAATATTTGAAATTATTGTTTTGGAAATTCTTTATCTGTATACTCATGCTAGTTGCATAGATAAAGCCCTTGAATATACAAATAGTAGAAAAAATATGAGATGCTCATTTGATGAGTATCATGAAACTCATATTTGTAATACTGTATATTCTAAACAGTTCCTAATCGATTCAGCCGCCGCTAAGAAAGATATAGGCCGCTCGAGTTCGAGACTAGTATCTGCGATGTGAGTACCAAGTTTCATTGGTAGGGGACATTGTGATGTCCGAGCATGCAGATAGGTGCTCTTGGTAGAGTGCACTGAACAACCCTCCATAAAGGACTTTCCAGGTGGTTCTCACTTATCGAGTGAAAACGTCCTAGTTTATGTTTGTACACCATTAGTCCTTATGACCCGGGACAACATTAAGACTCTATGTGCTAGCATTACACTTTGTCGGGGATTCACCGCTTACCTTCGGGTATGGATATCCTATGTGATCTCATGTGTATGTAGTTTGAAATCTCTTGTCAGAATATGGTGGTAATTAAGAAAGGGGTTTCTTAGATTACACCATCGATGCAACTACGACATGGCACATAGTATCGATTCATTGACAACTCTCGATATACCAATGGTTGTCGAATCGGTCGGGATATATGAGTTGAAGGGACCGTACTGTACGCTAAACATAATTAAATGATTCTTGCAGGCACTATCATTTGATACCTAGGGAATCATGTAAGAGATGCTGCTAGGCGTTTAACATGATTGGTTGGGTACTATCAGACTTGAGTTCTGACGTTCTTGTTATCAAGGAGTTGATAAGTAAGAATAGAGCAATTGGGGTATGCTCATATAAGGACATGTTTAGTCTGAATCACATGGTGATGTGAACCCACGGCTAGTTGTATCAATAAACCATTGAGGGCCACACAAGTACTAGCTTTCTAGATCCCGTTGAGAAGTAAAATAGTTCAATGTGTTGAACGGCTTATAAGGAGTTTATAAGCGTAAGGAAAAATAGAAGTATGACTTCTATGAGGGAAATTTAACTTTTAATTGTGGAAATGTGTTTCCTAAATTAAAAGCTGGCCAAACAAATAATGTATTTGAAAATTAAGATCTTCATAAACACTATTATGGACCTAGTAGAGTTCAAATAATTAAATTAATTCAAGTGTTTGATTAATTAAATAACATTGGACCTTGTAGAGCCCAATTAGAAATAATTATTAAACTAGTGGGCTTGAGTAAAATCAAGTAAACTTTAATAGACTCAAATATGTTTGGGACATTTAAATAAAAGTCCATGGGCCTTGTAAATGTTACAAGCCCACTTACTTTGCATTCTTGGGAGGTGAAGAGTTGGGAATACTTTTTATTAAAAAATTGCATGGCATGCAAAAAGGTGGTCTTAACTTTTTTACACACCAAGGGAAACTCATTCTCCCTTCACTCTCACCCCCTTGGCCGAAATTCTCCTTCACCATTCCATTTTTTTCTTCAAATTGTTGAGGAATTAAAATACTTCTCCTTGAAAAATCCTCTTATTTTCTAGTGCAAAATAAGAGGGGTTCTAGCTAGTTGGTGGTGGGCTTGATTTTGAGCAAGGAGTGCTCATTGGAAAGTTTGTAGATTGTGTCATCCTTGAAGATCTTAGTTGTTTATCAACTAAGTTGGAGCCCAACATCAATCTCAAGAGATTGATAGGTATATTTTTCTTAACACTCCTATGTATGACATGTTTGTGTTTTTATATTTGCTACACATTATAGGATGTGGTGTTCGAATTTTTGCCCTATAATTAAATTTTGAAACTTTCGTTGCGCATTAGAACACCTTAATCGATCCTCTTTCAAGTGGTATCAGAGCTAAGGATACTATTTTGTGTAGCATATACATAATATTATATTGAGTTCGATTTCTAACCGCATGAGATGTATTTTTGCAACAAAATCAAGGCCAAGACAAAGGGGATTTTCGGGCTGCATGTTGCTGCCCATTTCGGGCAGCTCGGGCTGCCCATTTCGGACAGCAAGGGCTGCCCGAACCCCTCCTTTAAAAATAAAAAAAAAAATTGTAAGTTGGCCGGAATCCGGCGACGGAGCTCCGGCGACGGCAATGACAACTAGGGTTCCAAAAGTGTTTTGGATTATCAAATTGTCATGGGCCTTGATGTTGTTGGGCCATTAGATGGCTAACATATTTGTGAAATTTAAATGAGCCAAAATGTTTTGGTGAAAAATGATTTTTTGGGCCCTTAAATTTAAATTTACAAAAGTTGCAAATATTTTCTCATGAAATAAATAATTTAAGTTGGACTTTAATTATTTATAGTAAATGGTGATTTACAAGAAATTCGGTTATAAATAAATTAATTAGAAAGTAGACAAAGGTGTTTGTATACTTTGTTAATTTAGTTATAATCGTGGTGGTTAGTGATTGGATCAAGATATATAATATTGGATCAATTAATTATTGTGATAATTAATAGATAGTGTATGATATGTGATATTATGCATGAAGGATGATCAAAAGCCCAAGCCCAATTTTCTAGGTGTGTGCTAGGATATTTGTGTTGAATGATTGTAATAATTATCAAATTTGAAGTGGGCTTGGTTTATGGCCCGTTCCCACCCCATGAGATGTATCCCCATTTGCAATGGATATTTATTTATAAATATTATAATAGTGGAAGATCAAGATTGGAAGATGGTAGCCTTGATGATTATGAAGATCGAAGACATGTAAATATTGGAACCTCATGTAATAGTTGCATTTGCATCCCTTGCATTTCCCTAGGATTGGACCTAGGCCCGTGCTTAGCTCACATGGACCATTAGTATTGGGGCGATTAATCATCCTTGTTTGTTTACTGTTTATAATATATGCATGATATGTTATAAATAATGAGTATGTGCGTTATCCTTATGATAATAACAAAGTTGCATGAATCCGGCAAACATACGATCAAACATGGCGAGCTTTTAAATAAAATTAATGATGAGACCTTTCAAAATTAAAAACCCTCATTTGGAGTAAGATTCAAATTAATATCAAGCCCGAAAAGGGGAATTATAAATTTGTTTATAATTTCCATGTCTATCATCGACAAAGGGTGCATGAATGAACGCTACCCGTGCTCGGGGCCTCGGCTCATATTATTGGGGGGGCCCTGGTTGCCGGAAAGCTGTGACATCCATTGAAATGGTGATGTGAACTACATGAACTCCATGATTTCGGCTCATATTATTGAGGAACTCATGGCGACCGTCCATTAAGGTTCAACATCGATGGGTAAGGCTTGCACGTAAAGATGAAACGACGACATATTATTGGGTCCTAATCAAACGTGAGACAAAAGTTTAGGTAGAGGGTTGCATGGTGATGCAATTGGAAACTATCTTTTAGGAATTGTGATTGGCTGATATTATTCGGGATCATAATTCGCTAATTGGACCTTGCGTACCTACTGAGGAAAGGAGTTTCCCGTTTTCACTAGAGGGTAGTGAAAGATGTCAAAACAGTGGGAGTAAATATTTATAAAGTAAAAGTCCATACTTATATCTTATTAAATATTTTAAAATAGTCATTAACATTTATCTGTTTACTTTTCAGTACAAATTGGACAATGTCTTCGATTCGCAATCCGTTATCTGTTTTAACCGGACCTAATTACCTCACTTGGCTAAGAAACCTGTGGGGACCCGGGCTCTAACTCAATTCTTTTTGGGATTAATTGGATCTTTATTCAAAATATGGGTCAAATTTTTGCTTTTAACATTAAATCAAATGTTTATAACTCAAGCACAAGATAATTCTATATCATTTCATTACAACAAACATAATATACATGCCTCGTTTTATTCATATTCTACAAACCAGTAATTAATTACAGTACATATCAACAGTACAACTACTAGTTCATCTGCTACGCCCGTGATCACCACGCTATGTCCATCTCTCATCTCTGTCGCGACCCTGATCCTGCCCCACCTGTTGTTATGCACACATACCGACATAACAACAGCCGGAAACTCCGTTGAGAACAAATCCAAGTATAAAACATGTATGCATGCTGATACATAATCATAAATCATGCATGAAAGGAATAACCATGGCTCCATAGTCTATGAACCGATCTATCTAAACATGCAACTCAAATCAATTATGTCTTGACTCGAATCGACTCTACTCTAGGGATCCCGGTGTGAATAAGACGTCACTGTCTGTCACCTTACCCTCCCAATCGGGGTAACTGTACATCTTATTCCTAGACTTCGGTCATGTCTGTATCGAATGTCTACAATCGGAGGATGTCTGCTCCTATGCCTCGATACACCGAACGTCTAGAAAGCTTGGCAAATCTGCCAATGACTCTCCTATCTCGAATGCATGAATATAAATCTATAAATGCATAATCATATCAAAAGATTTGAATACAATCCATAAACAAATCATAATCATGTCAAAAGACAAGCACTAATCTAGTATGTGGTTTTGTTGGGAAACGCAAATTGAATCTTATTTGAGTTGTGTCTTCCCCAAACAAAACATGCACTATACCTTTCGTCGCACAATGTCTGTCGATGTCGAAGTCTCGATGACGAATCTGTCACTATCAAATCTGAAATGACAATGTTGAGGTGCACAATATCAAATCACAACTCAAACTAATATTAGTAACGGTTCAATATCAAATCTTGATACAATTCGACGGTATAATGGCATAGTTTTCTTGATACCGATCAATTCAAATCTTAACATATATATCCTCAACTCATAGTCAATACCATAACCCATTTCAAACTCTGAAAATCTGCATAATCTCATGCACATGTAAGCTGGAATTCCATACAAATTGCATACGACATCCAATAACTGATCCATTTACGATTCCACGACATCTATAATCTCAGAACATATAATCACGAACATATCTGAATTTCCTCCACATGTTAACTTCAAACATGCTGAAAACATATAGAAAGTATACCTTTTGGAGCCCTTGTCAAGAGGAACAAGATCTCAACTTGAATTAAAGTTGGGATATGTAATTCTTTCAAAATCACAACCTTAAAGCATAAGGAGTTGAAGCTTCTCCCCACTCTCTCACGTTTTCAGCTGATGGAAATGGTGAAAGTGAAGACTCAGCACAATTATATATATATATATATATGCCATGTGTCTTTATGGAATTCAAAGGTGGATTTCTCGCATGCAGCACCGCGGGTGCGGTCACTCTTCACCGCGGTGCGCTGTGCCCACGGCATGCCTTTCATTTTCTGAAATTCGACGACCGCGGTGCGGTACATAAGACCGCGGTGCGGTGACATTACCGCGGGTACGAGTACCAGCACCGCGGGTGCGGTGTCATTTCTGTAATTAATTCTCAACTCTCTGTCCATCAACCGCGGTGCACTCTGTCTTGGACCGCGGGTGCGGTGACCCTACTGTAAATGACCATTTTCTGTCCATGCACCGCGGGTGCGTGCTTCTCTAGGCGCGGGTGCGGTCCCTTTCTTCAAGCAACACTTCATCTTTTCATTTTATCCACATACAATCTAGGGCATTTCATTTCTCCCCCTCTTAGATATTAGTTCGTCCTCAAACGTGAAATCAATTAATCAAAGTATGTAAAAACAGCAGTAAAATCAAAAGCTGAATAATTACTCAGATCATGAGAATAACTCGGGATATTTCTGTCTCATATCTGCTTCTGTCTCCCAAGTCGCTTCCTCGTCCCATCCGACGACTCCACTGGACTTTCACTAGGGGAATAGTCTTCGTTCTGAGCTGTTTCTCTTTCCGATCAAGAATCTGTATCGGTTGTTCGACATAACTCAACGTCTGATCTAGCTCAGCTTCGTCAGGCTGAATGACATGAGAATAATCTGGCATGTATCTACGCAGCATCGATACATGAAAAACATCATGTATCACGGATAGAGACGGAGGAAGGAGCCAGAAATATTATTAACTAGTGGGCTTGAGTAAAATCCAAGTACAACTTTAAATGGACTCAATATGTTGGGACATTTAAATAAAAGTCCATGGGCCTTGTAAATGTTACAAGCCCACTTACATTGCATGCTTGGGATGTGAAGAGTTGGGGGAATACTTTTTATTAAAAAATTGCATTGCATGCAAAAAGGTGGTCTTAACTTTTTCACACACCAAGGCAACTCATTCTCCCTTCACTCTCACCCCCTTGGCCGAAATTCTCCTTCACCATTCCTCTACCATTTTGTTCTTCAAGTTGTTGAGGAATTAAAATACTTCTCCTTGAAAAATCCTCTTATTTGTCTAGTGCAATATAAGAGGGGTTCTAGTTAGTTGGTGGTGGGCTGATTTTGAGCAAGGAGTGTTTCATTGGAAAGCTTGTAGATTGTGTCATCTTGAAGAGCTTAGTTGTTTATCCACTAAGTTGGAGCAAAACATCATTCTCAAGAGATTCATAGGTATATTTTTCTTAACACCCTATGTATGACATGTTTGGTTGTTTTTGTATTTGCCTACACATTATAGGATTTGGTGTTCGAATTTTTTACCCTAAATTAAACATTTTTGAAACTTCCGTTGCGCATTAGAACACCTTAATCGATCCCCTTTCATGTATATCTCCTTCTTGTATCTGATTTGATATATCTGATTTGATTGCCTGTGATTTCGGGGACGAAATCAGATGTTAGAGGGGGAGAAATGTAATGCCCAAGATTTTATTATTGTAATCTGAAATGATAATTGATGATTTGATATTATATGATGGAAAGGAACAGACCGGGAAAGACGAGATAATACATGAGATATGTGCGAGGACTGAACCCGAGGCAGGCAGAGAACCTCGCGCATATGCGCGAACGTGACCCACGCATATGTGCGAGCATGGTAGAGAACCTCGCGCATATGCGCGAAGAGAGGACGTGCATATGCGCGAGCAGAGGAAAGATTGATGCCGAGACAAGTAGGTCTCGCGCATATGCGCTGAAGGAGGTCGCGCATATGCGCGAGACGTGCAGATTGAAGAATGATGCCACATGGTCTCGAACATGCAAGATATATATATCAAAAACGATTTTGTCCCTCAGAATTTAAGACAAGACACGAGAATAGTTCTAGGGAATTTTGAGTTTCTTCAAATACTAGACTGGTGATTTTACAAGATCCGTCCGTAGAATTTTGATCTGAGTTGATTTTCGAGCTCCTCTCGACAAATACTTCAGAAAGACGTAAGTTTTATTACTTTTTGATATGATTTGAAAATATGATATGGAAGAAATCCTGATATGATTGTTATATCTGTTCTTGATATTGTTATAATTGTATAATTGAAACCAGATCGAAGAACGGATACCGTATGAATTTGTTTATCATTTTCAGATTTGAATTTGATTGAGATTATACAGATTTGGATATCAGATTGAGTTTGTTATCGAATATGAGCTATGATTTGTATTTTTTGATTTGTATTGCTGTGTATATCGAGATTGTGCCGTTCTGCCGTTAGTACTTCGACTGAACAGATTGATGTATCAGAAACTCAGATGGAAATACAGTTGGAAGAGTTTCAGTTATTTCAGCCGCCGATTCTGAGTGGTATCGAGACGTCTGAAGAGTGTGAGAACTGGTTTGATGAATAGAAAATACTGTTTGATTTACTTGATTATTCAGATTAGCAGAGAATTAAACTGATATTCCACCAGTTACGAGAGACTGCCAGAAGTTGGTGGATTACAAGTAAAAGAATGTTAGAACAGGAGAGGTACAGTGATTTCGTGGGAAATATTCAGAACTGAATTTTATCGAAATTTTTCTTCAGTTTCGTACCGGGAGGACAAGAAAGCAGAATTTGAGAATTTGAGACAAGGCCAACTGAATAGTGAAGAATATGTTGCGAAATTCTCTACTCTACTGCGTTTCGCTCCTAATGTAATGGGAATGATGAAGCTGTAGCGGATCAGTTCATCAGAGGATTGAGCTCGGAGATAGTTGCATTGATGAATATGCAGGCGACCTTATCATTTTGCTGATGCCTTGAGTAGAGCGGAGGCGAGTCTGATTAGACAACTAAAAAGGGTGTGTGCGATGCAACCCCAGACACAGCAATCCCCTCTCCGATTTGATCGCGGCAGTACGAGTGGAAAGCAAGATTTGCGGAAAGCTCGAAAGAAGCCATTCAAGAAGTTAGGGAGCGGACTGAGTGGTTCGTCTAGCTCCAGTAGTTCCAGCCCGAGTCATACTGGAGTATATTGCAGAACTTGCGGAGGGAGACATTCCACAGAGCAATGCCAGGGAGTGACTGGTAGTTGCCATATTTGTAGACAGCCGGGACACCTTGCTAGAGTTTGTCCTCAGAGAAGTTCCCGAAGATTTTAGGGAGCAGAAGACCGAAGAACAGACAACCGTACACACCTGATGATAAAGTGGGCAGTATTGTTTTTTTATGATTAATTGCATAGGTATTGATATATATTAATGCATTCCCTACGATTATCTTTGACTGAGTTGCATTGAGATATGTTGTATCTGTTGAGGCTGATTGTACTGTAGTATTGATTCCCTTACTTGTTGGGAAAAGAAAGATTGATATCAGAGATTTCTGTGAAATATTGTTATACTACGGTAAGATGAGAAGGAGGTCGAGTTAAATTATGATGGTACTTGTGTTTTCTGATCTGATTGCATTATTGACATTAATATGCTGAACAGTACAGAACTATTATAGATGCATTTTAGGAGATATAAGATTCAGACCAGATATGGCTGATGAGTAGAGATTTCACGGTAAGGATTCTAGATTCAGAATTCCTTTGATATTTGTGTTGTCTAGGACTTCGATTGTTACAGGAAGGAGCAGATGGCATCCTTATGTATTCATAGACATACTGAAATCGAGTCTAGCATTGGCAGATTTGCCTGCCAATGATGTACAATTGCTGATGTTTGCCCAGATAGATTTCAGATTTGCTTTATTACAGAAAGATAGATTTTCAGAATTGAATTGAGACCAGGTATTGTTTATTGTTTTAGAATTCAGTACAAATGATTTGAGGTACAGAATGACACTGAAAGAATTGAAAGATCAGTAGAAGAGTACCGACCATGAGGTACATCTGATTTAAATGTTTCTCTTTGGCATGTTTCAGTATGTTCAAGATATTCTGATGTTTCATGCTTGTTGTATCTATGAGTGTGTGATATACTTACAGCATCTGATTGACTGAATCGAATATCTGAAGATTGTATTGAATACTCTGAGAACTGTGATTATTGTATACAAAATTATTCAGATAAAAATCTTGCTTGAAACAGATTGTATTCAGAATAAGCGATATCTGAAGTTAATATAACGATTGATTTTGAGCACAGTTGAGATTGTGGATCAGTGACTGAGAATGATACCGATATCAGAAAGATCAGAAATTTCAGGAAATGTCAAAAAATTTATTTTGGTCTAAATTGACAGATTTCGTATACGATTGTTATTTTGTGTCTGCCTGAGTATTGTTATATTTCTACCAGTTGTATGTGAATACAGATCAATGTGAACCGTTGGATATTATATACCGTTCAATCCGAATCAGAGTTGAATTCGAGAATTTCAGTAGATCAGAAATATAATCAGAATGTTCAGAGTCTTAATTTCTAATAATCAGAACAGAGCATCGATCAGAGTGACAGATATGTGATTTTACGGTATGAGAGTGATTATCTTGTGATGTCAAATGTTTCAGAATTGTACAAACAGAATTTGATATCGATAATCAGAACCGAATACCAGGTAGGTATTTTTTTTAATTTATATTATTAACTGATTTGTTTGTACAAATAGTTCGAATCTGAAATGACAGATAGGGTCAGAAGCGCACAGTAATGATTCAGGTTTTCATTCTGGTGACTGAGAATGTAATAATATTCGGACATACAGTTTTGATATAGACAGATTAAATCAGTTATTATAGAATTTATACTGAAATGTTGGCAGAATTTGTCTGAAACCGCCAATAAATGAAGATAGAAAGATAGAGATCAGAAGATTTATTACAGAGTTTGTATATTCTTGACTAGACTGGGGAGTATATTTCGATGAAATTCGTAATGAAATTACTGCAATACTTTCCAGATTGTGATATAATATGATTGTGATTGACAGAGATTGTTCAGTCTATATCTATTAGTTTGTACAAGATGACGTACAAACATGACCAGATGACAAGATCAATGTCAAAGAAATGGTCAGATTGATCAGAATGTGGGAGTAGATTATATCAGATTTTGGATTTTGATTGAGTTTGTAATTGTGTGCAGAATATACCATGAACTCATTCAATATTATCCACCGACTGACGAAAGCCAGAGTGTACTATCCAGATATGAGAGATATCCAGGGAGTGGCAGTGCTGGATGCTAGCACCCGTTAATATGACATATTGTCATCCTATGAATTATAGTATGATAATAGCCATCGGAAGAGTGATGTAATGCCTTAGATTGTATGTGGATAAAATGAAAAGATGAAGTGTTGCTTGAAGAAAGGGACCGCACCCGCGCCTAGAGAAGCACTGCACCCGCGGTGCATGGACAGAAAGTTAACCATTTTTACAGTAGGGTCACCGCACCCGCGGTCCAAGAAGGAGTCCACCCCGTTGATGGACAGAGAGTTGGAAGTATTTTACAGAATGACACCGCACCCGTCCAAACGTAACCGCACCCGCGTTGATGACACCGCACCCGCGGCCTTATATGTAGCGCACCCGCGGTCGACGTTTATGCAAAGTTGAATGGACCGCTGAAGCCTGAGCGCACCCGCGGTTCCTGAACTACCGCACCCGCGGTCATGCGTGTTACTTGAAAAATATGACACTTGCCCCTCAGAATGCAAGATATATATATGATTTGTACTTCATTCCTTCATTCTCCAGCTGCAAGGGACGAGAGTAAGGTTCAGAATTCCTTAACTCTCATTATAGCTTAGATTTGGAATTGCGAAAGATCGCGCCACCCGAATTTCGATCCGACTTCGGTTCCGTACTCGTCTTGTTACCAGCTACAAAAAGATGCAAGTATTTCTACATTTCAACATGTTTTGAAGTTGAGATATTGGAAGAAATCAGATATGATTATTATTAGACGTTCTTGAGATTATAAGCACCATATATTCGCAACCGGATCAAAGAACGGACATCTCAAGATATTGTTATTATTTTCAGCACATATATGACATTATACAGATTTTGAGGTTAAGGAACATATTATGATGATTATGAGTTATTGTTATGATTATTGATGTTTGAGATGATCGATATCGCAATTTACGCCGTTATGCCGTGGAAATGTACCGAGATTGAATTTGATCCGTAGGTGTATTGAATTGAGTTAGAGATTTGATAGAATGCATCTTGAATGTTTATTTCAGATTGATATTGACAGATTCGACATCGAGACTTCGTCTACGACCGATTGTTAGACGAAAGGTATAATGCATGTATTGTTGTGGGGAAGACACAACTCAAATGAGATTGAATTTGAGTTTCCCAATAAAATCACATACTAGAATTATTGTTTATCTTTTGATATGATTGTGATTTGTTTATATTTATATTCAAATCTCTTGATGATGATGTCTTGTTTATAAATTTATATTCAAGCCTTTGAGATAGGAGAGTCATTGGCAGACTTGCCAAACTAGATGTTCGGTGGTATCGACGCTTCGGATCAGATTCACTCCGATTGCAGACATTCGGTACAGACTTGACCGAAGTCTAGGAATAAGACGTACAGTTACCCCGATTGGGAGGTAGGTGACAGACAGTGACGTCTTATTCACACCGGGATCCCTAGAGTAGAGTCGATTCGAGTCAAGACATGATTTGATTTGAGTTGCATGTTTAGATAGATCGGTTTCATAGACTATGGAGCCATTGTTATTGCTTTCATGCATGATTTATGATTCGTATCAGCATGTATACATGTTTTATACTGGGAGTAGTTGTACTTTTGATATGGACTGTTTAATTACTTTGTAGAATATAGAATCATGACATGTATATTAGGTATTTTGTAATTAAATAAAGAAAATATATTATGTTTAGTGTTTACATTTGAATTAATGTTAAAGGCGAAAATTTGACCCACATTTTGAATAAAGATCCAATTAATCCCAAGAAGAATTGAGTTAGAGCCTGGTCCCCACAACAGGTGGTATGCAGAGCCGTAGGTTCTGTAGACTGAGATAGAATAGGATGAGCGGGGTAGATCGAGTCTTCTTCCTTGCTTTTGAGGTGCTAGCATGATTTATTGCTTTCCCTATTTATGTATTGTATCTGAGTATTATACAGCATGTCAAGACTGAATGAGAAACCGATTCTGCCGAGGTAGAGATCAGAGGAGGGCTGAGAAAGATTGTATAGATTGTCTAATCTGTTTGATAATCAGATATGCGCCTAGAAGAATCCCACAACCAGCTGCAGGTCAAGTGCCGGAACAGGGTAGTACGTCAGGTAATCAGATGGACGACTGCCGACGACAACATGGAGATTTGTTGAAAAGATTTCAATCATTCCATCCACCTACCTTGAAGGGCACAGAAAGCAGTGGATTGTGAAAGCTGG
>NC_134551.1:21539766-21618075 GCF_025594145.1 Primulina tabacum | reverse complement strand
GACATCGTGCAATGCCCGTGGCGATCCACCACTATCAGGCACTTCTGTCACAAGATTACTCGTCTAATACCTGCTGTCTATAAATCAAGAGAACAAGTACATCAATCAAATCAATACATAAAGGTAAAGTATGTGATTTAGGGAAACTCGAGCCAAACCTCACTCGAGTTGTGCAATCCCAACTCAACATTAATTTATACCTTTCTCTTCTCGCTCTGACGAAGGCGAAGTCCTGCATTCAATCCTGTCCATTCTCAATCTGGTAATAACAATACCGAACAGACACAATATCAGTATATAACTCAATTCAACACCTGTTCTGATCAATACTCAAATCAAAACATAATCTGATCAATGCCAATCGACTTACGATACCACAATACCATCTAAATCAATACCGAATCTGATCAATATCAATCAACTGATGTTTCGACGGCAAAAATAATGCAATCTCGATAACCCCGTCAATTCCAACACCACAGATATAATACCAGAACTCATAATCAATATCGGTGCAACTCATAATTTCAATAACGATACAAATCTGATATCGAATCTCAATTAATCAATTCCAAAAATCATAACAATTACATAACAAGTCTGTTCTAATCTAACTTCGATTCTATGATGTCTAACATGTCAAGAACATCATATATGATTCCTATTCAATTCTGATAACATCATATTTTCAAATCGTATCTAAACGTAACAAAAGTTACGTCTAGTTGTAGCCTGCGTTGATAGGAACACAGTACAGAAGTCGGATTACAATTCGGACGGGCAGATTTAATCCTCGACCCTTTTCTCGTTTCTTCTTGCCAAATTTACGTTTGTATGTATATATATATAATAACTCGTGCATGATAGAAACGTGGCATGTTCTTTTTCCGCATGACTCGCGCATATGCGCGCTCAAAGTCCGCGCATATGCGCCTGAAGCCTTATCCAGCTACTGGACTACTCGCGCATATGCGCGCACTGACATCGCGCATATGCGCGAGACCTACTGTCTCCGCATATATCCCGCACATCGCCTCGCGCATATGCGCGACTCATCTCCGCGCATATGCGCGAGACTCTCTGGAGTTACTCGCATAGGCTTCGCAACTACTAGCGCATATGCGCGCCTCAATCCGGCGCATATGCGCCAAAGCTTCTGTTCCAAAACGTTGGCTTCTGGACTGCTCGCGCATATGCGCGCACCCAAGTCGCGCATATGCGCGAGACTTGCTGTCTCGGCGTTTCGATACTCGTGCATATGCGCGCCCATTTCGGCGCATATGCGCCCAAGGTTCTGGACATTCCGCGCATGTGCGCGCTTACACGCCGCGCATGTGCGCGAAGGCACACCCTCGCACATGTGTTTCGCATATGTTCTCGTCTTTCCCGGTCCACTCCGTTCCGTCTATAATCACTTCAATTAATCAAGAAATCATCCCAGATTAATCTCAGATTACGGTAAATCTACCCAAATCATTTCCGATTACTGTAATCAAATTCTCGGGCCTTACATTTCTCCCACTCTAAGATATGATTTCGTCCTCGAAATCACAGGCAATCAAATCAGATAAAGAAGAAATGTATACTAGAGGTTACTTCAGAAAATTCATTCTATCAAACCATTCTGATAAAATTACTTGCAAATACTGGCTATACAACATCCGTATATACCAATCAACAGCTCATACCCAATCAATATCATCAGCTGTTATCAAATTCAATCTCAAATATCACCGTAATATCATTCTCATTCAGCGGAAATCCGCAGTACTCACTGTACAATACCTCGACTAGAGCTATCTCGATACTCATCTAATAGCTATTATTGTACAATAATTCATAAAGTGACAAGACATCAGGTCACTAGTGCTAAAATCCAGCACTACAATTCCTGGATATCCTCCAGTATCTAGATAGTTCGCGTCCGACTATCTTTCAATCTATAATCAATAGTAAAATCTACTATACATTCTGCCAAAAGTATAAATCAACCAAATCACGGTATGATATAATTAACTCTGGCATTCAATACGATTTGACCACTTTTCTGACATACCTCTCAGTCTTCTTGTCATATCTGATACATCATCCGGTACAATATACATAGCGATTTGACAAATCGTTCAAATCATAACCACATCCTGGTACGTTCTTGGCACCATTTCGGTAAGTCTATTACCAGATCCCTAGAATTATACTCCTATTTCTATTCAGAATCGGTAATCTGTATATTCAATCTCCTGATTTCTACTCTTCCTGTCTTCATCTGTCAATGATTTAGACATTTCAATACAAATTCTGACAAAACTGATTTCCTTTGTTTACATCACCAACTGTCGTTCGTATTATCACACATTTTTTTTACTAGAATAATACGGAATCTACTACTGTGTGCCTCTGCCAATACCTGTCATTTCAAATTCGAAATATCTGCACAAACAAATCAGCTAATTATATAAAATAAAGCATTACCTACCTGGTATTCTGATTGACACATTGTTCTGACTATCGAAATCAAGTTTGAACAATCTGATCACTGTCTCAACTGTGCTATAATCAATCAGTATACTATTCAGATATCACAGACTCTGAATGTAATCTGTTGCAATCAGGATTCATAGCCGAACAATTCTGTATACAAACAATCTCAGTTCCAGAATATTCAATACAAATTTCAACTGTTCGATTCAATCAATCCTACGCTGCGAATATATCACAATATCATAGATAAAACGAGCATAAAATCATCAGGACACTTCAGAACACAGGATTTATCAACCTATACACAGAACTGAAGTATTTCCCAGAGAAACACATAATTAGAATGTAACTCTAATTCTCAGGCAGTAAATCTTCTAACTGACATTTCAATTCTTTCAATTCAATCAATATCATTCTGTACAGAAGTCCTAAAATGAAATCCATACCTGATATCAAATCAAGGCTGAAGTCACTCTCCCTGATATAAGACAAATCCGAAATTCATTTGGACGACTATAGCAACTCTCCTGCTACTGACAAATCATTCCCAGATAGGCTCAACTTCAGTAATCAACTGAATACATAAGGAATTACTCCATTCTTTTCGATAATCATCGAATCATACATAATACGGATATCAAGGAATTCAAAATCGAGAATCCTTACCGTATATCATTCGTTCATCGGCCATTTCAGGTCCGAATCTTACCATCTCCTGGCAAGAATCTATAATAGTTCTGTACTTGTCAGCATATTAATATCAATAATGTAATCAGAATCAGATAACACAAGTACAATACAATCTAATTCAATCTCATCCTCTTTTTACTGCAGTACACAATATATCACAGAATTCACTGATATCAATTCCTTTCCCCCAAAAGGTACAAGGATCAATACTACAGTAATACAGACCCCAGCAGGTACAACATATATCAATACAACTCAGTCAAAGATAATCGTAGGGAATGCATTAGTATATATCAATACATATGCAACATAATCATAAAAGATTATTACCTGCCACTATATCATCACGTGTGTCCTGGGTCTGTTCCTCGATCGCTACCGCCAGATGATTCTGCTCCCTAAAATCTTCGGGAACCTCTCTGTGGACAGACTCTAGCAAAGTGTCCCTGCTGTTTACAGATATGGCACCTACCAGTCACTCCATGGCACTGCTCCATGGGATGTCTCCCTCCACAGGTTCTACAATAAACTCCGGTGTATGATAGAAACGTGGCATGTTCTTGTTCCGCATGACTCGCGCATATGCGCGCTCAAAGTCCGCGCATATGCGCCGGAAGCCTTATCCAGCTACTGGACTACTCGCACATATGCGCGCACTGACATCGCGCATATGCGCGAGACCTACTGTCTCCGCATATATCCCGCACTTCGCCAACTCATCTCCGCGCATATGCGCGAGAATCTCTGGAGTTACTCGCATAGGCTTCGCAACTACTGGCGCATATGCGCGCCTCAATCCGGCGCATATGCGCCAAAGCTTCTGTTCCAAAACGTTGGCTTCTGGACTGCTCGCGCATATGCGCGAGACTTACTGTCTCGGCGTTTCGATACTCGCGCATATGCGCGCCCATCTCGGCGCATATGCGCCAAAGGTTCTGGACAATCCGCGCATGTGCGCGCTTACACGCCGTGCATGTGCGCGAAGGCACACCCTCGCACATGTGTTTCGCGTCTGTTCTCGTCTTTCCCCGGTCCACTCCGTCCGTCTATAATCACTTCAATTAATCAAGAAATCATCCCAGATTAATCTCAGATTACGGTAAATCTACCCAAATCATTTCCGATTACTGTAATCAAATTCTCGGGCCTTACATTATGAGTTATAATGATATTGATTATGATTCGTATTGATATCGATTATAAGTCGTGTTATTATATCTGTGATGTTGAGATTGACGGGGTTTATTGAAATTGTATTGTTATGTCGTCGAAACATCAGTAGATTGATTTTGATCAGATTCAGTATTGATTGAGATTGTATCATGATATCGTTGATATGGATCAGATTATGTTTGAATTGAGTATGGATCAGAACAAGTCTTGAATTTAGTTATACATTGCTACAGTGTATTCGATATTGTTATTGCCAGATTGATTTAACAGGCAGTGAGTTCGAGACTTTGACAGAGTCAGATCGACAGAACGAAACGAAAGGTATAAATTGATGTTGATTGCGCGATTGCACAACTCGAGTTTGATTTGAATTGAGTTTCCCAAAATCACATACTTTACCTTATTGCATTGATATTTGCAATTGAATGAGATTGATATTTTTGATCTATTGATTTATGTATTGAGTCATAGGCGGATACGCCTAGTCGCAGACGATGATCTCGTGACAAGGGTGCCTGATAGTGATGGATTCGTCACTGGGCCCCATTGCACATTGTCACAGAGGTTTGGCAGGATATGCCAAGGATGATATGCCTAGTTAGTGGCTGATTCGCCAATACGCCGGACGTTTGGGTTATATCGAAGTGGATAGAATTTGAGTTTCTTATATTACTGATGTTCGATATGGAAAGAGCCAAAGTTCGCGAATAAGAACGTACCACCACCCCGATCGGGAGTGTAGGTAGGTGTGTTCTTATTCAGATCGGGAACCCTAGATTAGGATGAGTCGAGTCAGAGTCTAAGAGTCACGAAGTGTGATTCAGAGTGTGTATTGATTCATGTTTCTGATTTTGATACATGTTATGAATATTGTTTCATGTTGTTATATTTTTTTATATGAAATGCATGTATACATGATTTATACTGGGAATGTAATTCTCACCGGAGTTATCCGGCTGTTGTCTTGTTGTATGTGTGCATGACAACAGGTGAGAATGAATCAAGATCAGGAAGAGGATGAGAGATTATAATTAGCGTGGAGATCCAGGCCCAGAAGCAGAATAGGATTCAGCACTGAATGTATAGTCATTGAACCTAGTTGAGAGAGAAACATGTAGTACATGACTTGTACTTTGATATTGATATGTATATCAAATAGATTACTATTACGTTTCCGCGTTTATATTTTAAAAAGAAAAAAAAAATTAGTCCCACTTTTCTTAATTGTTATATTTGACATTAATAATGATTAAGACATGAATTAGCGTCCGGGTCCCCACACTAATTGGGCCCAATCTTGCTTATAAGTTTAATTATCATTAAATAAGCTAGTAAACCCCTACCTCAAACCCTTAAACACACGCCCACTTCCCTCACAAGACACAAACTCTTTTCCTCCCCTCAAACACACAGCACACATAAATTCTTCAAGGGAAAAGATTGGTTTTCTTAGAAAAAATTCAGCCAAGGTTTACGTTGCCGTACTTCGCATCGTCGATTCGTTTTCGAGTGTAACAAGGCACACCTTAACTATCTTTTTCTCATCTATCATACCATATTATTGTTTTGAATTATGTTTGCATGAAAAACATGATTTTCCAATTATTATTTTGTTTTTATGCATTCATATATGATTAATGTGTGATTTAAGGTGCCAAAACTTGATCTATATGTGCGTGAAGGGGCTGCCATGATGAAGGATCATAGAAGGCGTTGGAAACTTAATTTCAGAGTTTGATAAATTGAGCGTGAAAATGATGAAAAACTGATCAAGAAGACTAAGAGTAACTGAACTAAAAATTCGTAAATTCATAGTTGCTTGAACTGAAGATTAGTGCGTATATAATCAAAGTCAACTGAACTACGTAGACAACTCGATGATAAGTTGGAACTGGTCAGTTAAACTACAAACAGTTGAGAGCAATCAGTTAATCATATCGACTTTGTCAACTAATAATTAGTTCGACACATCATCAATTAAGGAATGTAGCTTTCAACCGTCAATTGTACAAGAGCTGACTGCACAAGAGATGACTGCAACTCATAGTGGGACCTCCGCATTTCAGAAAAGCTACAGTGTACGATCGTCAGAAGAATGTTGACGTGGCTATACAACGGATATAAACATTCAATGGATTTATTGTTACCATTGAAAGCAAAGCCTATAAATAGCCGAGAAGATCAGCTGAACAAGAGCAATCCTAAAATCGAACAATCAAGTTATCAAAACAAAAACTCTGTGCATACTCTTTCAATTCTAAATCTCTCAAAAGCTCATGCTTAATATACATATTCATAGCATTCAGGCTATATATACTTATAGCTTAAAGCACAAACATTCACTAGTGTATTATTCGATCATTAGATATCAGTTATGCTGAATAGTTACGTATCAGTTGAGTACTGATAAACCTTATTAGAACTAAGAGTTTCATTTTTGGCATTGTTAAGTCCAAAACTGAAGTAGGTTTGTACAAATCATTGTATAGATCAAAGTCTTTTAGTAAATATCATAACTTCGAGATAGAAGGGGTGATGTAGGAGTGTTTTAAATCTCCGAACATCCACAAATCTTATGTTCCCTAATTTCAGTTTTTATTATATCTATCATTCAGTTTATTTATGCCTTTTCATTAGTTAACCGATTGATATTAAGAAACAAGATTCTTGAATTCAGTTTACTACTAAACTGATTCATTATTCGAAGAAGTTGTGAAAATTGATAAGTGTTTATTCAAACCCCCCCTCCCTTCTAAACCCCCCCCCCCCTTCTAAAAACTTCTTCAATCCCAATCGATCCTAATAGAAGGACGATTTTTACACGAGTGTAAGGGCCACACGAAGCACGTTAGAGGTTACACACGAAACCGCAAAAACCTGAACGAATTACAGTGTGTACTGATGTCAAGGATTCGAGTAAAGGGTTCAACACTGCATGGTTCGGCCAGGGCTAGGCCTGACTGAATGTACTGTGGTGAGTGGGAGAGTCCTAGCCATGCTAGGACTCAAGCTCTTCGGCTAGGGAAGAGTCCAAGCAAACTAGGACTCTTCCCAAAGCCACCCGAGAGTTCAGTCGTGGGCAGAGGAAGTTCGCGGCTGGGCTAGGTCTAACAGGGTACTGTGGTGGTCCAGTGAGGGTCACGAGGGTAAGGGCTTGGGTGGTGGCTCGGGCGTAGATTCTTTGTTGATCGAGGAATCCTAGGCGCAAGTAGGAAGGCGCCGCGCAGCTCTTGTGCTGTCAAGGGGGCTGTAGCATGGGTTATGTTGAGTCAAGGGTCTAGTAGGGTCCATGGGGGTCTGTTCAGGGGTTGGCTCAAGGTAGCTTGGTCTTGGCTCGATGAAACCGAGAGTTGGCTCAAGGGTTTTTGGTTAAGGGTTCGAATAAGTGGTTTAATTGGCGAGGGCTCGAACCGTGGGTCCACGGGGTGGTTCATGGTTCACAAGGGTAAATTGGCAATAAAAAGTATATAAGTTTAAAATTTGGGAATTTAATAATAAAGTTTGAAATTATTTCGGGATTAAAACGCACTACGAATTAATAATCACGAAATAAATAAAAATCCATGAATTTAAATTAAATAAAAATAATAAAAAATTTATTTAAGCTTAATTAATTATTTGGGATGGTCTAGTGTCAACGAAAGTAAGAAAAATTCAAAGTCGAGAAATTTTACGTCTAGTGGTTAAAACGATCATTTTACACATGAAAAAAAGTAAACGTCTTGTCAGTGCCCTGAATGCTGTAAAATATGTTAATATGATTATTTTAAATATTTATGGAAATTTATGATGAACGTTAACTCTAAAAGATTTGTTGCATGCTTGGTTTAAAAAGAAAAATGATTATTTTATGAATGAATTTTATAAAGTGATGAAACATGAAATGTTGAAGGAAGTAAAGTAATTGTGACTAATAGGATGATACAATGATATGATAATAGGATGTATGTAAGACCAAGGCTCAGTTGAAGGGTGAGATTGACATTGATGCCCCCGCCGCGTAGTACTGTGGTAACAGGTATCCATCGATTTTCAGCTAATACGAAAGTCACAATTAACGATCTAAATTCAATGAAAAGGAAAATGTATATGTATATGATGAAATGGAATATGTTTATGATAAAGGGAAAATATTTATGTTTATGCATATTCATGAAATGTTATGTTGAGTAAAAGTATTTTCACTGTTGCATGTGATTGTATACGTATTAGTTGTTATTATGGTTATGGTTTGATAAGTCAATAAACTCACTAGGTTGATCGATGCAGGTGAGCATGATGTTGATGTTGTTGAGGGACCTGATGGTTGATCTTGCTGGACTGAAGGTGCAGATAACCCGAGGACCAGCGTTAGTTTTCTGTATTTATGATTTAAAGTTTATGTTAAATATTTTTACGACTGTTATTTTGCTTTTGAGTGGTTTTTGAGAGGGTGTTAGAGTTAGCTTTATTTTGAAATATTGCTAAGTTAGTATTGACAAACGTTTGACGATTTTATGTTTTGAACTCTTTCCTTTGAATTTTCAAATATAATTGATGGTTTTATTTTTAAATGGTGCAAAGTATTTTTAAAAAAGTGTTGTTTGAACATTTCATGTTCGCAATCTTGATTTTGATGTTAACAAAACTTGTTATTATTTTTCTAACATATTTACTCAAGTGTGAAGTTATTAAACAAGAAGAAAAATGAAACTGAATTCTGCACAAACTGAATTTCTGATAAGCTTTGGTATTTTGATGATATCGCTCAACTGAATAATTCAAATTACAATCCGCAAACTTGACCGATCCGAAAAGTCAATTTGAAACAAGTCGTATTTCACGTCAATTGGGCAAATTCAGATGTTATCAAGGTCTAACTGATCGCTGAATTACCACTGATTGCACGAAAATAGCAATCAGTTGGGTATGAGCAGTTGTGGTATTTTTGTCATATCTTTCATCTCGGTTATTAGAATGAAGCGGTTCAGTATGCGTTGGAAAGATAAGACGATGTCTATAAATCATCTTCAGAAGTCAAAGACTGAATCGAAACTTAAGATGCTGATAAATGACGATAAAACTACTGGTTCTGCACAAATTGAATTAGCCTAGCTAATTCAGTGACCAACTGAACTGAACCTGTTGCTGCTGACCAACTGAAATGAACTGAACCAGCATCTGACCAATTGAAATGAACAGAACAAGCAGCTGGCCAACTGAACTGAACCAGCAGCTGGCCAACTGAAACTAAACCAGACCAGCTGAAACTGACCGAATCAGTTGAACTGAACCAGTTGACCAGAGTTGATGTGGGGACCCGGACGCTAATCAAGTTCTTAATCATCATTGGGACTAATTAATCAATTAGTAATACAGGGTCTAATTTTTTTTTTAAAATGCGGAACGTAGTGAAATAAAACATATATACATCTCAGTATAAAAGTACAAGTCCTGTACTACATACATTTATTCAACTAAGGTTTAACAGCTAATATCAAGTGTCCAACCCTATCTCTAATCCAAGTCCGGAGCCTCCACTCTAATCACGATCTTTCCTCATCTCCTCGACCCTGAACCTGTCCCACCTGTTGTCATGCACACATACAAAACAAGACAACAGCCGGATAACTCCGGTGAGAATAACTCCCAGTATAAACAATGTAAACATGCATCATATAAAACATATACAAAAGCATATACAATTATCATTCACATGCAGCCAATCAACAAACATGTATGATATCAAAACTGTAAATCGACTAGTCGTATCAGACTTGACTCAAACAACGCGTCGTCTCAGACTCGACTCATTCTTAATCTAGGGATCCCGGTTCTGAATATTGAGAATTATATCGAATCTCAGTCGATAGGAATGACTAAACCCTAAACGGCATCGATATAATTCCTATATCCAGTGTCTAGGCGAAACATCCACAGAATTGACGAATCAGTCAAGGATTAAGCGAATCAGCCAATAATTAGACGAATCAGTCAGGGACTAGGCGAATCAGCCGATGACTAGGCGAATCAGCCAGTAGCTAGGCAACTCGGCCGATAGCTAGACGAATCAGTCTATGACTAAACGAATCAGTAGTCAATACATGCAGTGGCTATAAATCAATAGACTACAAACATCAATCTCATTAACTAAAAATATCAATGCAATAAACTAATTATGTGACTTAGGGAAACTCAAGTCAAACCTCACTCGAGTTGTGCAATCCAACTCAACATTAATTTATACCTTTCTTTCTGATACTCTGACTCTGTCGAAGTCTCGAACTCAAAGCCTGTCACTACTCAATCTGACAACAATAATATTGAGGGTACGGTATCAATACACCACTCAATCAATACTGGATATAATCAGAATTTAATCAAATTCTGTTTCAACAACATAACGTCATAATTTCAATATATCCAGCACTACCATATCAATCAGATATCAATTCTAACATCTCATATTTGATAACAATTCAATTCCGATATCAAATCTCAATCAACTCAAATCTGAAAATCATAACAATTCCATATGGTATCTATTCTTCAGTCCGGTTTCGATTATACGATGTCTAACATGTCAAGAACATCATATATGAATCCTATCAGATTCTGACAATACCATAAAACTTACCGCCCGGGCGCCACATCTTCTGTCCGAAGCATACTTTGTGAACATTGGCGCTCGGGCAGTTACTTTCTACCGCTCGGGCGCCAATAGTTCTGTCCAAAACTTGTACCATTCATATGCTTTGCCCAATATGGTCTCGAAATGGCCCGGCTATAATCACCTCAATTCTTAATCAATAATCTCAGATTAACAGAATCAAAATCTCGGGCATTACAGTTGATCACTCGGAAAATGTCCAGCACGTTGAATTTGACCGTTCCTATCTAAAAAACAATACAGAAACTTTCCAAACGGTCATATTCTTGTGTCTAGCATAATATCATTGTTGGAACCTATAAATACAACATATTAAAGATCAAACAAGAGCTTTTGAAGATAATCCAAAGAATGGGCATTTAGCATGAATATATCAGCTAGTTGAGAGCACATGCCCTTGTGTGATGATACATTTGAGATGTACACTGTAAATGATAAATTTTGTGTGATGATACATTTGACGATTTATAAAAATTTGTGCATGATGTCCCTATATTTTGTAAAAGCCAAAAACTCAAGCAACAACATCTATACATACGTATAATAATATTTTCATATGCAACATACACAGTATCGTTATACATATAGTCATAAACATCGTGAAACTTGTTTCAAACCCTGACATAAAAATCCATTATAATACATATGCGGAAGCTATACAATAAGACGTCCAGGTTCTAGTCGAGGTAAGGAACGTCACAAGCATCCATTGGCGAACCGACATCCTATGTATCTTCTTTACCTGATCCTGTAATACATGACCTACGTGAGTTTATAAAACTCAATAAGTTAGCACTTATACATATCAATATGCGTAGAATGAACATACATATCAAGTCGTGATCAACAATTAATCTTTAAACCATGTCATACCATAGCATATATTCATTTTCATTTCTGTATTTGATCCTCCTTAGTTGATTTGTACTACTGTGATTGCTTTATTATATAGCTACTACTTTGTTGGACGTCAGGGTGCCCTGTGACAACCCCACGCCACATGAACATATATTGGCCAGTAGGTTTGGTAGACTTAAAACCACCCATGATGTCAACAATCTCATATATCATACAAAAATCAGTCATTTTCATGTTCTTGTTCATGACATAGCACCTATCTTCAATATTCATGACTTTCTTTCATATTTAATATATAAAAATGTAATATGGTGCTATGTTTTCATCAATAAACATACTAACAATATACATATATCAATAATCAATGGAAAGCATTGAAATTCGTAATATTATTCATGTATTACTTCAAGAACATGCCAACTTACAGTCCACGCGTACGAATACTGGTTTGAGACGATGTTTCTCGATGCTATACTGTCAACTATATCATGTCACTATGTCTATACTAGGTGAAAGTCATCCCTTTATGCTCCTCTACATATATAACAACCATTAAAGATGAACACTTACAACTCTAGGATGATCTTAAGGTAGATGATTAAATTCTAGCTTCAAAATGAGGAAAAAGAAGAATAAAATCACTTGGAGGAGGTTTTCTCGAGTTTCTTGTTGTGAAAGGAAATAGACGAATAGTGGAGATGCTAGAAAAAGTCGAAACTTTTCTTTTTATATGCAAAGCGACGCTCGGGCGGCAAGATCTTACCGCTCAAGCGCGGAACCTTCTGTCCAAATGCTGAAAATATCATGCAGTGGTGCTCGGGAGTTATATTCTACAGCTCGGGCGCAGAACTTTCATTAAACATACTGCATTTGTTGTGCAGGGGCGGGAACATCCTATCGCTGGGGCGCCACACATTCTGTCCTGAACACTGCTCGTCAAATATCTCTCCTAAAACGTCTCGTTCTTTCAAAATTTGAAAAAGTGGTAAACATGAAAATTGTAGCCCTATGTCGTGGCTTGCATCGCCAATTTCTTTCAAGTCATTTGGAGGTATGAGTCAAAAGTTATGCTCATTCTACCAAAACGTGTCATTGTAGGAATGACGATACACACGACACACTTCGTGGTGCTTTTGGCTTGTTTTTCACAATGATTTGAACAAAACCCAAAACCTGAAAGTTGTAACCTTATAATTAGCTTTCTAATGGTTGTGGTCTCACACAATTTGGATCAATATCCAAATAATTATGCTTAAACCCGTAAGAATTGTCATATTTTTCATCTCATTTATTGAACTTCCTACCAACTTCCATTACACCACTTTATCTACACATTTTATTATCATTATTTAGATATATAATCATTCTCAATAAACCATGGACAATATAAATCATATTCAATCTCACTATCGAAACCTCAAGTAACACATGAAACTTAATGAGTCAAATAACCACATAATAAATTACATAAACGCATTATTAATCATTTGTACGAGTAACCGGACATTATAACACATTAACAAGAAATTTGAACTTCAAAGATTAGTTGAGTGAGTCTTGCAGAAGGACAATAAACTTGTATATGTAGTCTTTACATATAAGACATTAAAAATATGTTGATTGTGAGGTGCTGCCTACAATCTTGAGTGCTAGGAGTTCAGTTAGGCAATAGCATAAGTTCTAGCTTAATGGGTTCGTACAAAGAGTTGTATAAATCAAAGTCTTCTAGTGAATCCTTCCCGAGGTGGATGAAGGGTTGACGTAGGAGCATTTGAAGTCTTCGAACATCCAAAAACAAATTCATGTGTATTTGTTTATTGAATTTACTTATCATTTCCATTGTTTTAAGTATGCATTGTTGAATCATTTTATGTGTTGTTCAAATACAAAATTATTGTATATCAAGTGTTTGATAAAATGGTTCAACCAAAATAGTTTTTACTCATTCAACTTGAAATATCAGTACACGTAAAGCCCAAGCATTTATTTAATTGTTAAATCATTTATTTAAATTTAAAATGACTGTTAGCGATGCATGGTTTATTTAATTGCATTATTTTAATGTTAGGTGATGCACGTTAAAATGTTTTCTCAAGTTTCATATTTCAGGCGATTATTCGACGCGGGATCGAAGAAAAGAGACCGACGACGAGTTTGACAATTTTAAACGTAGTGTTTTATTTTAAGTTAAGGACGGGACATTTTAAATAATTTATTTGGTTTTATCATTTTTAAAACCCAAATTATTTATGTAGTATTTTATGATCTTTAAACTTTTAAAATTTTGGACACTTGTGCAAGTTGTTTTAAATTTGGAGATTTTATAATAATTAGGGGAGAGTTAGTATTTTTAAATTAATTGTTGATTACTAATCAAGCAATTTTATTCCCCTAATTTCTATTAAACACACACACACTCTTTTTCACACATTAGAAATCGGCAAAACACACACAAACTATCACAATTCAGATTTTTAATATTTTGGAGAGCACAAATGTAGAGGCCCGAAATTCGTATTTGAAAATTTGCGGAATAATTTAAAATTTTTCTTTAAAAGTAAATAACTTGCCTCATTCATAAAATTAACTGATAAAAAGTTTCAATGTTTAAAAGTAACAGCGGAAGTAAATAATTTTTCTAAAATAATAACTTAAAATAATTAAACAAAGTAAAAACCGAGTTTGGAATAACAATAAGAAAGTGCTGAAAATGAGGTCATCGGGTTCCTACTACTGCCGACCCAAGATGGCTCACTGGTCCCCGCCTTCGGTCCCGACCTCATCAGTACCTACAACAATCAAGTCTAGTGAGTCTAAAGACTCAGCATATGTGGGGACCCGGGCTCTAACTCAATTCTTTTCGGGATTAATCGGATCCTTGTTCAAAAATACGGGTCAAAATTTTGCTTTTAACATTAAATCAAATGTTTACAACTCAAGCACAAGATAATTCTATATTCATTTCATTGCAACAAACATAATATACATGCCACATTTTATTCATATTCTACAAACCAGTAATTAAATACAGTACATATCAAAAGTACAACTACTAGTTCATCTGCTATGCCCGTGATCACCACGCTATGTCCATCTCTCATCTCTGTCGCGACCCTGATCCTGCCCCACCTGTTGTTATGCACACATACAGACATAACAACAGCCGGAAATTCCGGTGAGAACAAATCCCAGTATAAAACATGTGTACATGCTGATACATAATCATAAATCATGAATCAAAGCAATAATGAGCTTCATAGTCTATGAAACCAATCTATATAAACATGCAATTCAAATCAAATCATGTCTTGACTCGACTCGACTCTACTCTAGGGATCCCGGTGTGAATAAGACGTCGCTGTCTGTCACCTACCCTCCCAATCGGGGTAACTGTACGTCTTTTTCCTAGACTTCGGTCATGTCTGTATCGAATGTCTACAATCGGAGTGAATCTGATCCGAAGCGTCGATACCACCGAACATCTAGTTTGGCAAGTCTGCCAATGACTCTCCTATCTCAAAGGCTTGAATATAAATCTATAAACAAGACAGCATCCTATCAAGAGATTTGAATATAAATCTATAAACAAATCAAATTCATATCAAAAGATAAACAACAATTCTAGTATGTGATTTGGTTGGGAAACTCAAATTGAATCTCATTTGAGTTGTGTCTTCCCGAAACAAAACGTGAATTATACCTTCTTGTCGTTAGAGTCAATCGAGATCTCGAAGTCGATTATAAAGTTTGTCACTTCAATCTGAAATGGCAATGTATAGATGTACTCTATCAAGATACAATTCAAAGCAAGTCTGATACAACTAATTATTCAATCACCATATAATCTCGACGGCATAATAGTGTAGTTCTTGATACAAATCAACTCACTTATCATTACTCAATAATAATCCACATAATCCTCAACACATCTCCATCATAGTTTCAGAATCTGCACAATCTCATACACATATAAGCTGGAATTTCATACAACTCGCATAAGACATCCGATAATCGATCTGTTACGATTCTACGACATCTATAATCTCAAGAACATATAATCACAAGTATATCAGCATTGGTCCAACATGTATATTTCAAAACATGCTGAAAAGATATAGAAAGTATACCCTTTTTGAAGCCTTGTCAAGAGGAACACGAATCTCGTCTCGTATTTAATTTTGGATGTGTAATTCTTCCAAAATCATAACCTTAAAGCAAAAAGAATTGAAGCTTCTCCCCACTCTCTCTCGTTCTCAGCTGATGGAAGTGGTGAAAGTGAAGACTCATCACATTTCTATTTATATATATTCCATGTGTCTTCCTAAGAATTAAGTGTGGCTTTCTCGCACAGGGCACCGCGGGTGCGCTCCGTCTAGACCGCGGGTGCGCTTAAGCTTCGGCACCACTTTTCATTTTCCAACATTCGCCGACCGCGGGTGCGGTGTCTTGTGGACCGCGGGTGCGGTCTTGCTTCGCATAAAATTTCCTACCCTACTGGCCATGCACCGCGGGTGCGGTACTTCTTCGCCGCGGGTGCGGTGTCACTTCTTTGAATAATCTCCAACTCTCTGTCCATCAACCGCGGGTGCGGTGACCCTACTGTAAAACGGCCAACTTTCTGCCTATCCACCGCGGGTGCGGTGCTTCTTTAGGCGCGGGTGCGGTCTCTTTCTTCAAGCAACACTTCATCTTTTCATTTTATCCACATACAATCTAGGGCATTACATTTCTCCCCCTCTTAGATATTAGTTCGTCCTCGAACGTGAAATCAATTAATCAAAGTATGTACGAACAGCAGTAAAATCAAAAGCTGAATAAATACTCACATCATGAGAATAACTCGGGATATTTCTCTCTCATATCTGCTTCTGTCTCCCAAGTCGCTTCCTCGGTGCCATGACGACTCCACTGAACTTTCACTAGTGGAATAGTCTTCGTTCTGAGCTGTTTCTCTTTCCGATCAAGAATCTGTATCGGTTGTTCAACATAACTCAACGTCTGATCCAACTCAGCTTCGTCAGGCCGAATGACATGAGAATAATCTGGCATGTATCTACGCAGCATCGATACATAAAAACGACATGTATCCCGGATAGAGAAGGAGGAAGAGCCAGTTGATATGCTCGATCGCCAATCTTCTCAAGAATCTCATATGGACCGATGTATCTAGGAGACAATTTCCCACGCTTGCCAAATCTGACAATGCCTCTGAAGGGAGAAATCTTCAAAAATACTCTGTCCCCTTTTTCAAATACAAGTGGTCTACGTCTGATATTGGCATATTTGGCTTGCCTATCCTGTGCTGTTTTCATTCTTTTCTGAATTATCTTCACCTTCTCAGTCATTTCCCGAATCATATCAGGTCCAAGTTCTGGTGCCTCATAAATATCATCCCAATATAGAGGAGATCTGCATTTCTTGCCATACAAAGCTTCAAACGGTGCCATTTCTATGCTCGTTTGATAGCTGTTGTTGTATGAGAATTCACACAACGGTAGTGAATCTTGCCAACTAGTGCCAAAATCTAGCACTACAGCTCTCAACATGTCCTCTAAAGTCTGGATAGTCCGCTCTGACTGTCCGTCTGTCTGGGGATGATAAGCAGTGCTCAGGTGCAATGTCGTACCTAAAGCCTGCTGCAGACTGTGCTAAAAGTGAGAAGTGAATCGTGGATCACGGTCTGATACGATGGACTTTGGCACACCATGCAATCTGACTACCTCTCTGACATATATCTCAGCCATCTGATCGTGTCGGTATGTCATTCTGTATGGAATAAAACACGCTGATTTGGTTAATCTGTCTATCACAACCCAAATCGCATCACAACCTCGGGATGATCGAGGTAACTTCGTCACGAAATCCATGGAAATGTGATCCCATTTCCATTCTGGAATAGACAAACTCTGAAGTAAACCTCCGGGTTTCTTTCTCTCAGCCTTCACCTGTTGGCAATTTAAACACTTAGACACAAATTCGGCAATGTCTGACTTCATCTGTTTCCACCAGAACTGTGTCTTTAGATCGTTATACATCTTCCTGCCACCAGGATGAATACTAAACCGACTACAGTGTGCTGCTGACAATATTTGTTGTTTCAACTCTGAAACATCTTGCACTACAATACGGTTATTCACATACAGGACAAAATCATGTACCTGATATTCAGACTGATGTCCTGATCTGACCATCTGAATTGACTGCTGTATATTCTGATCTGTTCTTTGATCTTCTTTGATTTTCATAATCAAATCTGGCTCAACTTGAATCGTGGAAAGTCTTAATGGTCTACTATCTGTGTCAAATGCTAAACCAGACAAACAACAATCCTCAACTAAATTCGAAACACCTATCGTCGATAAGGATAGGGCACAAACCTTTCGACTCAAGGCATCTGCTGCTGCATTTGACTTCCCTGGATAGTACTTGATCTCGCAATCAAAATCTTTCAGTAGATCAAGCCATCTACGCTGCCTCATGTTCAACTCTGACTGAGAAAACAGATACTTCAGGCTTTTATGGTCAGAGTATATCTCAAATTTCTCACCATAAAGATAGTGACGCCAGATCTTCAAGGCAAATACGATAGCCGCCAATTCAAGATCATGAATGGGGTATCGAATCTCGTGTGGCTTCAGCTGTCTAGAGGCATATGCGATCACATGACCTCGCTGCATAAGAACACATCCCAGCCCTCTGTGAGATGCATCACAATATACAACGAAATCGTTAGTACCTGAAGGAATCATCAAGACAGGTGCACTGGTCAGCCTCTTCTTCAATTCTAAGAAGCTAGACTCACAATCCTCAGACCACACAAATGGTGCATTTTCTGTGTCAACTGGGTAATCGGCTTTGCAATACTGGAGAAATCTCTGATGAATCGTCGATAATATCCTGCCAGACCCATGAAACTGCGTATCTCAGGCACAGAAGTCGGTCTCGGCCAACTGATCACAGCTTCAACTTTACTCGGATCTACAGAAATACCATCTCCAGATATGATATGACCCAAGAAGACAACCTGTCTCAGCCAAAACTCACACTTTGACAGTTTCGCATATAATCTTTTATTTCTTAGTGTTTGCAACACAATTCTCAAATGATTGGCATGCTCATTCAGATTCTTAGAGTACACCAAAATATCATCAATAAAAACAATCACAAATTCATCTAAATACCTCTGAAAGACACGGTTCATTAGTCCCATAAACACCGCTAGAGCATTCGTTAAACCAAAAGGGATGACAATAAATTCGTAATGTCCATACCTGGTTCGGAATGCTGTCTTTGGTATATCAATATCTCGTACTCGCAGCTGGTGATATCCAGATCACAGATCGATCTTGGAATAGATAGATGATCCCTGCAACTGATCAAATAAGTCGTCGATACGAGGCAAAGGATATTTGTTCTTTATCGTTGCCTTGTTCAGCTGCCTGTAATCTATACACAATCTCATAGAACCGTCTTTCTTGCGCACGAATAGCACTGGAGCACCCCAAGGAGATACACTGGGTCTGATATATCCCTTGGTTAGAAGATCTTCTAGTTGTGCTTTCAATTCTTTCAACTCTATAGGCGCCATCCTATACGGAGCTCGAGATATAGGAACGGTACCTGGAATAAGATCAATACTAAAATCTACCTCTCGAGCTGTAGGTAACCCTGGAATCTCGTCAGGAAATACATCTGTAAACTCCCGTACTACTGGCAAATCTGCCAAGGCCGGGCTCGATTTCTGGAGATCTACAGAATAAATAAGGAACCCCTCTGCTCATTTTTGCAACAATCTATTCATAGTCAAAGCAGACACTAAGGGAATCCGAGATCTGGAACCATTTCCGTAGAATTTCCACTCTTCTGTCATTTCAGGTCTGAATCTGACAATCTTGTGAAAACAATCTACGGTAGCTCTGTACTTAGTCAACATGTCAATCCCGACAATACAATCAAAATCAGATAAACCAAGTACAACACATTCTAAATCGATCTCATGCCCTTCACACTGTAGTAAGCAATGTCTAACTGAAGTCACAGATATCAGACCACTTCCCAACGGAGAAGAAATAGACACTACAGTAGACAATAATTCTACAGGCAATGCATGCGTCAATGCAAAACGTTCTGATATGAATGTATGTGATGCACCTGTATCTATCAATACATATGCAGGATAACCGCAAAGAAAACAGTTACCTGCAATCACATCGTCTGGTGCATCTTGGGCTTGCTCTTCGGTCAGTGCAAACACCCTTCGCTCGATTCAGCGCCTCAGAAAAAGTGTTGGGTCGCCCCGTGTTCACTAGGGTGAAGATATCCGGATTCAAACCATTTATGAATTGATCGGCAACTGCCTCATCATTCCCTGCTACATGAGGTGCAAATTGAAGCAAGGACGAGAATTTGGCAACATACTCCTCTATGTTCCATTGCCCCTGTCTCAAGTTGGCGAATTCTGCCCCTTTATCTTTTCGGTAAGACACTGGAAAGAAACGTTGATAAAATTCATCTTTAAAGACTTTCCAAGTAATATCAATACCTCGATGTTCTAAGGCTCGTTTCACCGTTAGCCACCAACTCTTGGCTACTTCTTGCAATTGATGCCCAATCAGCTTCACCCTACGTTCATCTGTATAGGCAAGTGATTCAAATAACATTTCTATATCATCCAACCAGCTTTCACAATCCACTGCATTTTCTGTGCCCTTCAAGGTAGGTGGATGGAATGATTGAAATCTCTTCAACAAAGTCTCCATCGGTGTCGCAGTCACATCCATCTGAGTACCCGACGTACAACCCTGTTCTGGCACTTGACCTGCAGCTGGTTGTGGTATTCTTCTAGGCGGCATATCTGATTATCAAACAGATTAGGATACAATCTATACAATCTTTCTCAGCCATCCTCTGATCATATATCTCTGATCCAGAATCGGTTCTGATTCAGTCTTTACAAGTATATGCTGTAAATCAACTCAGATACAATACAACATATAATAGGGAAAGCATTAAATCATGCTAGCACATCAAAAGCAAGGAAGAAGACTCGATCTACCCCGCTCATTCTATTCTTTTTCAGTCTACAGAACCTACTGCTCTGATACCACCTGTTGTGGGGACCCGGGCTCTAACTCAATTCTTTTCGGGATTAATCGGATCCTTGTTCAAAAATACGGGTCAAAATTTTGCTTTTAACATTAAATCAAATGTTTACAACTCAAGCACAAGATAATTCTATATTCATTTCATTACAACAAACATAATATACATGCCTCGTTTTATTCATATTCTACAAACCAGTAATTAAATACAGTACATATCAAAAGTACAACTACTAGTTCATCTGCTACGCCCGTGATCACCACGCTATGTCCATCTCTCATCTCTGTCGCGACCCTGATCCTGTCCCACCTGTTGTTATGCACACATACAGACATAACAAAAGCCGAAAATTCCAGTGAGAACAAATCACAGTATAAAACATGTGTACATGCTGATACATAATCATAAATCATGAATCAAAGCAATAATGGGCTTCATAGTCTATGAAACCAATATATATAAACATGCAATTCAAATCAAATCATGTCTTGACTCGACTCGACTCTACTCTAGGGATCCCGGTGTGAATAAGACGTCGCTGTCTGTCACCTACCCTCCCAATCGGGGTAACTGTACGTCTTTTTCCTAGACTTCGGTCATGTTTGTATCGAATGTCTACAATCGGAGTGAATCTGATCCGAAGCGTCGATACCACCGAACATCTAGTTTGGCAAGTCTGCCAATGACTCTCCTATCTCAAAGGCTTGAATATAAATCTATAAACAAGACAGCATCCTATCAAGAGATTTGAATATAAATCTATAAACAAATCAAATTCATATCAAAAGATAAAAAACAATTCTAGTATGTGATTTGGTTGGGAAACTCAAATTGAATCTCATTTGAGTTGTGTCTTCCCCAAACAAAACATGAACTATACCTTCTTGTCGTTGGAATCAATCGAGATCTCGAAGTCGATTATAAAGTTTGTCACTTCAATCTGAAATGGCAATGTATAGATGTACTCTATCAAGATACAATTCAAAGCAAGTCTGATACAACTCATTATTCAATCACCATATAATCTCGACGGCATAACAGTGTACTTCTTGATACAAATCAACTCACTATTCATTACTCAATAATAATCCACATAATCCTCAACACATCTCCATCATAGTTTCAGAATCTGTACAATCTCATACACATATAAGCTGGAATTTCATACAACTCGCATACGACATCCGATAATCGATCCGTTTACGATTCTACGACATCTATAATCTCAAGAACATATAATCACAAGTATATCAGCATTGCTCCAACATGTATATTTCAAAACATGCTGAAAAGATATAGAAAGTATACCCTTTTTGAAGCCTTGTCAAGAGGAACACGAATCTCGTCTCGTATTTAAGTTTGGACGTGTAATTCTTCCAAAATCATAACCTTAAAGCAAAAGGAATTGAAGCTTCTCCCCACTCTCTCTCGTTCTCAGCTGATGGAAGTGGTGAAAGTGAAGACTCAGCACATTTCTATTTATATATATGCCATGTGTCTTCCTAAGAATTAAGGGTGGCTTTCTCGCACAGGGCACCGCGGGTGCGCTCCGTCTAGACCGCGGGTGCGCTTAAGCTTCGGCATCACTATCATTTTCCAACATACGCCGACCGCGGGTGCGGTGTCTTGTGGACCGCGGGTGCGTTCTTGCTTCGCATAAAATTTCCTACCCTACTGGCCATGCACCGCGGGTGCGATACTTCTTCACCGCGGGTGCGGTGTCACTTCTGTAAATAATCTCCAACTCTCTGTCCATCAACCGCGGGTGCACTCTTTCTTGGACCGCGGGTGCGGTGACCCTACTATAAAATGGCCAACTTTCTGCCTATCCACCGCAGGTGCATTGCTTCTTTAGGCGCGGGTGCGGTCTCTTTCTTAAAGCAACACTTCATCTTTTCATTTTATCCACATACAATCTAGGGCATTACAGCATGCATATATCATAAATAACAAGTAAATATATCGTAAAATTTCATGCCATGCAAGGATATCATAACATAAAGCGTAACGTGAAAATCGTGTCATGAATAATTATAAATACGTACATAACTGAAAATTGTACGTAAAATGTTTGCTCCATAGAGCCTTGTCATGAAATAGCATATCATAATTTTCTGTTGAGAATATTTTCTACGCAAGTGGCCCATAACATTAACTGAATCGTCTGATCAGACTAAACCACAGTATATTGGGCGGTAGAGATCATCACAGCCCTTGGACTGGATATCCGTACCAATACATGAACATGAACCGGTCAGTGACAACCGGATGAAGTAATAATCCCATGATAAGCTGCAATCTCATGAGTGTGAAGTGGCCACAAGCAATACCGCATATATCTCAAAAATAAACTTTTATGTTTTTATGCACTTAATATGATTAAATGTCCTGTATTATTTTATCGAATGGATTGGATCGTTCCCAGGCTTGCTGCGACCTAATTCTAACATGAGAAAAATGCAAATAATCTTAACCTGAGAATGACTTCGTAATTGTACCCAAAAACGGGGCCAATTAGACCAACAACTTAAATTCTAACCATGACTCCGTGCCAACCCGAACCGACATCAAACCATCATTTAGTCATGATTAAAATACACTTAAAATGATGAAATAATGCTCCTAAAATTGTAAAATTCGAAGTTTGGTGAATGGAGGCCAAAAACATGAAACGCTCTTTCGAGAGTCACTTTGGCACATTGCACCGTAAATTCTCGTACGATCTCTAAACTTAACCGAATCACGAACGGCCAAAAACATGACCTTCATAACTTGATGAGGTACTGTCCAGTCCTAGGCCATAGGATAAAAGCCAAACAAGAACTCAAACATGCCTCTGAACCGAAGCACCAAGTTGCTGTCCAAAATTATAGCAGCAGCGCTTGCGCTTGCATCGCTTCGTTTGCAAGGCTATTGGCCATTGGGGCTTGAACCACCAACCAGAGCCTCTTACCAACATCCTAAGATGTGACTTGAACCATGGCTAAGGGCCCTAGGCCAACCACAATCCAAGCAACACCTGCCACCACTCACAAGCTCCACCCGAGAACGCATCTCACACGCTTGGGGTGTCTTGTTCGTTCTTGCTATCATGTGTCATTCTAGTGGCCATATGATCGACCTTGGCATGATCTAGACATCATGAGGTATTGTATGAACCATGGCTAAGGACTAAAAAGCCAACCAAGATCCACACTACCCCTAAAATTCGAAACCTGCACATGCAGAAAATAAAGGGTTCGAAGGGCACTTGTCTTGTTTTATTTGGAAAACCGATGGAACCATGGACCAAGCCTTGAAAGGCGGACTTGGTCCCATCTTAGACATACCAAGGAGAGATTCTAACCATGGCTACAACCCCTAAGGCATTCAAGATCAAAACTCTCCCTCTTGACAGCAAAACACGAAAATTCGAGACTCAAAATGACATTATGAACGAGTTTCTGTCCTTTCCCTTCCTTGCGTGCATGGGGCTTGAACTAATGGACCAACATGGTCCTAACACATCCTTGTACGTGCCTAGGTGCAGCCTTGGGAGCCTAGGATCGAGCCAACCACCTGAACTCACAAAAACAAGCAACCCCTGAGGCATAGAGGAAACCGAAACAAAAATCTGTACATGTTTCGAAAATAATGTTGTGATGGTTTCGGTTTTTGCTAGTAAAAATCATGTATATGTGATATTTAAAATACCTATATGGCTTGATTGAAGAGCAAGGAAGAATATAGACATGCCTTGGATTTGTTTTGAAAGAAAAACAAACGAATACAACGACGCGGCGCGGCAGAGACGGAGTTGCTTCACTTTCTTGTTTATCTCTCTTGTTTTCCTCAAGCCTCACACGATTTTTGAGAGGTTATGCTACTGAAATTTTCGAAGAAAGGGAGAGAAGGATGTCTAGGGAAATGAATGGGGAAGTTGCAAAGTATTTGGGTGATAAAATGGCAAGCTAGAAACTTTTCTATCCTTGAGTTGGGAGATAATGAAAATGATTTGATATCAAGAGATTTGAGGTTGATTTGCTAGGGTGAGGGCCGATTTTATCATGTCAAATAAGGTAGAAAAATTGCTTAATTGTTAATTATTGAAGATTAAATGGTGAGAGAATTATCTATCAAGAAAAAGGGTAAGGAAAGATATCAAAGGAAATGAGTTGTCAAAATTTTTTGAATCTAGAAAGGAGGGGGGCCGATTTTCTTAAAAAAAGGGGTAGGAATATTGCTTAATTATTAATTAGTGGGGATTAAAAATGAAGGGATTATTTACCGTGAAGGGATAATGAAATGAATCAAATAATAGTAAGTTGTAAATTCAACATCAAATCTCATTAAGGTGGCCGAAATTATCTAGTTAAATGAGGTAGAGAAATTGCTTAATTAATATTTATTGAGGATTTAAACTGAGGGAATTAATTATGCCATGAAAGGATTAAGGAAAGATATCAAAATGGTGAGTTGACAAATCAATATTAAATCTTGAGGGAAATGGCCGAAAATTGCATGATAATGGAGGAAAAATATTTCTTAATTATTGAATTTTAAATCTTTAGTGTTTTATCTACCCATTAAATATTTTAGTGAATTAATAAATTAATTATTGAACCTAAATGAACTTATTTACTATTTACCTCAAATTAATTAAATAATTCCATAAACATTCTTTTGCATTGAATTAACTTATTATTTATCTTAAATAAATTCTAGGAATGTTTTCTTAATATTAAATTTTATCTTCATACTCCTACTCCAGTCCGACCTCACTTATTTAACTGAAAAGATAATAACTAACTACTGCATAAAATAATTAAATTTAAAGAAAAGAATTTAAATCCTCATGCATAAAAATCATTTTAATTTAAATAATAGTAATTATGCATTACTTATACGTAGTCTGATCTACGGGTTCTACAACTCTCCCCCCTTAAAAGAAATTTCGTCCTGGAAATTAAAACTTACCGAATAGCTCGGGGTACCGACTCCTCATCTCTGGCTCAGACTCCCACGTAGCCTCCTCCTCTGAATGATTAAGCCATTTGACTTTCACTCGCTTAACCAGCTTGTTCCGAAGCTTCTTCTCTTGTCTGTCTAAGATCTACACTGGTCTCTCTTCATAAGAAAGGTTCGGGTAAGCTGCAACGACTCAAAGTTCAAGACATGCGAAGGATTTGCCATATACTTCCTCAGCATAGAGACGTGGAACACATTGTGTACTCCGACCAGATTCGACGGAAGAGCAACACGATAAGCTAGCGTCCCAACCCTGTCGAGGATCTCAAAGGGTCCGATGAATCTCGGTCTGAGCTTTACTTTCATCCCGAACCGCATGACACCATTCATAGGTGCTACCTTCACAAAAACATGGTCGCCAACGGCAAACTCTAGATCTCTCCTCCTCTGATCAGCATAAATCTTCTGTCGACTCTGAACAGTCCTCATCCTATCACGGATCTTGACTACTACATCGGCAGCCTGCTGAATGATCTCCAGACCCAATTCTGATCTCTCCCCTACTTCATCCCAATGAACCGGCGATTTGCACTTACGACCATATAGTGCTTCATACGGAGCCATACCTATAGACGACTGAAAGCTGTTGTTATAGGTGAACTCTACCAATTGCAAATTCGACTCCCAACTCCCTGAGAAATCAATGACACAAACACGGAGGAGATCTTCCAAAATCTGGATAACTCTCTCTGACTGACCATCTGTCTGAGGGTGGAATGCTGTGCTAAACAACAACTTCGTACCCATAGCCGAATGCAAACTCTTCCAAAATGAGGAAGTGCATCTAGGATCTCGGTCAGACACTATAGAAACGGGAATACCATGAAGTCTGACAATCTCTCGGATATACAACTCTGCATACTGAATCATGGTGAAAGTCATCTTGATAGGCAAGAAGTGCACTGATTTGGTAAGACGATCAACAATCACCCAGATAGCATTTGATCCTCTGACTGACTTTGGCAAACCGGTCACGAAGTCCATGGTAACATTCTCCCACTTCCACTCGGGAATAAGAAGAGGCTTGAGCAAGCCTGCTAGTCTCTGATGCTCTTCTTTCACTAGCTGACACGTCAGACACTCGGATACAAAACGTCTGATATCCTTCTTCATTCCTGGCCACCAATACGACAACTGCAAATCTTTGTACATCTTCGTACTCCCAGGATGAATAGAGTACGGAGACATATGGGCCTCAGATAGAATATCTGCTCGAATATAATCACTGCTAGAAACCCACATTCTGTCTCGGTATCTCACAATACCGTCACTAATTGTATACAAGACACTGCCCTTGGCCTCATCTCTCTGCTTCCACTTTGCCAACTGCTTATCTGCTGACTGACCACTGCGAATACGGTCTAGAAGGGAAGACTGAATCGTCAAAGTAGATAGACGGGAAACTCTACCTCGAGGATAAGTCTCTAGATCAAACCTCTGCATCTCAGACTGAAGAGGCCTCGAAATCGCTAGATGAGCCATCACTGTGACTTTCCTGCTCAATGCATCCGCAACTACATTAGCTTTACCCGTGTGGTAGCTAATGTCACAGTCATAGTCCTTTACTAGCTCCAACCAACGCCTCTGACTCATATTCAGCTCTTTCTGTGTAAAGAAGTACTTGAGGCTCTTATAGTCGGTAAAGATCTGGCACTTCTCTCCGTACAAATAATGCCTCCAAATCTTCAAGGCAAAAACTACGGTTGTCAATTCTAGATCGTGGGTAGGGTAAGTCTTCTCATGGATTTTCAGCTGACGAGAGGCATACGCTATCACCTTCCCATGCTGCATCAACACTGCGCCTAGACCGAGCTTTGAAGCATCGGTATACAAAACAAAGTCTCCGGGCCCTGACGGCATGGCCAAAACTGACGCTGATATGAGAGCTTGCTTCAAAGTATCGAAGCTCTTCTGACACTCATCGCTCCACACAAATTTAACATTCTTCTTTGTCAACGACGTGAGTGGAACTGCGATAGATATGAATCCCTGAATAAACTTCCGATAATATCCTGCTAGCCCAAGGAAACTACGGATCTCTGATGCATTCTGCGGCACAACCCAATCTCTGATTGCTGCAACTTTCGCTGGGTCTACCTCAATACCGCTACTAGAAACGATGTGGCCTAAGAACGCCACCTTCTCTAACCAAAATTCGCATTTACTGAACTTCGCGAATAACTTATTCTTCTGTAGGGTCTGCAAAACTGCGGTCAGATGTCTGCTGTGATCCTCTTGATTCTTTGAGTAGACGAGAATGTCGTCTATGAATACTATCACAAACTGATCAAGATATGGCTGAAATACGCGATTCATGAGATCCATGAAGATCGCTGGCGCATTCGTCAAACCGAATGGCATCACAAGGAACTCAAAGTGGCCATAACGAGTCCTAAAAGCAGTCTTGAGAACATCGGCGTCTTTCACCCTCAACTGGTGATAACCAGAACGCAGGTCGATCTTAGAGAATACTGAAGCTCCCTGTAACTGATCAAATAAATCTTCAATCCTCGGGAGTGGGTATTTGTTATTCACTGTAACCATGTTCAACTCCCGGTAATCAATACAGAGCCTCATAGAACCATCTTTCTTCTTCACAAACAAGACTGGCGTGCTACCATGGTGAAAAACTCGGGCGAATGAACTCCTTGTCGAGAAGTTCCTGAATCTGCTTCTCAAGTTCTGCCATCTCTGTCGGTGCTAATCGGTACGGTGCTTTCGAGATCGGTACCGTACCTGGCATAAGCTCAATCAAAAACTCCACCTCTCGCTCGGGTGGCATACAAGAGACCTCATCAGGAAATACGTCTAGAAAATCCCCAACGATAGGGACATCAGAGGCCTACTGGCTGGGTCCCTCGGGAACGGATATAAAAGTTGCCAAAAACGCTCGACATCCCCTATGCATGAGCTTCCTAGCCTGGACACAAGATATCAAACGCGGTAAATGAAAGTACCTGTCTTGCTCAAATAAGAACTGCTCCATCCCAGGCGGTCAGACTAGAACAGATCTCCGCTGGAAGTCGATCAAAACTTTGTTCCTTAATAGCAAGTCCAGCCCCAGGATAATGTCAAACTCTGGCATCGGCAAAACAATAAGATCTGCATAAACAAGATTGCCATGAAGCTCGAGGTCTATGTCTCGGATCACATTAGTAGATGCCATCTCCTCTCCCGAAGGCAGTACTACTGAATAGGCTATATCTAGCCTAATGGTCTTGACCTTGAGAAAATTAGCAAAGGTCTCCGAAATGAATGAATGAGTAGCCCCTGAATCTATCAAGGCTTTCGTAGCTGAACCCGCTATAAAAATTCTCCCTGAAAGGTTGGAACGTCAAGCTGAACCCAATAATCACAAAACTAACCTATAGACATGCGAAAGTCAAAGTTCTTCTAACCTAATTCCCGAAAGTAACACAGATTAGAGCATGCAATCCTATCATCAATTCTATGTTCAAAATCTTAACCCAAATCCCCGAAACGATAACACTTAACTATAAACTTAAAGCTTTAAGATACCTGTCATGAGCATGGTCTCCGGGTTCGTCTCTGCTCCATGGAGAGCAAAGACTCTGCCTTGGGTAGGCAGACTCCCCTGTGGGCATTGCTGCAGCAAGTGGTCTGGACTACCACACTTGTAACACTTCCCTTAACCATACATACACGCTCCAGCGTGGCGGCGTGTGCACTTAGGACAGACTGGGTGCTCAAAAGTCCTCGGGACTGCGCGTCCCCGCTGCTGCTGCTGCTGCTGCTGTCCTCTGTTCCTGGGTGGGCCGTGGAAAGGCCTCTTACTCTGGGCTGCTGCTGAGGAGGAGGGCGGTGTGGCACTTGGACTGGTCGCTTGCCCTGGCGGTCTCTTTCTATAGCCTGCTGATCCTGCTCTGCATCTAGAGCTCTGGAGACAGCGGCATCATACGTAGTAGGGCTAGCTACCCTAACATCACGGCGCAAGATCGACCGTAGACCATCCAGAAAGTGTCTCAGCTTTGCTCCGGCATTGTTGGCAATCAGGGGCACAAAATGGCAACCCCTCTCAAACTTACGGATGAACTCCGTAACAGTCATATCTCCCTGCCTCAGGGTCATGAACTCCCTGGTCAACCTGGCGCGCACCTCGTCAGTAAAATATTTCGAGTAGAATACATCGGTGAAGCGCGTCCAGCTCAGAGTAGCCAAGTTCAGGGCTACGGATGTTCCTTCCCACCATAAGCGGGCATCTCCTCCAAATAGATAGGTCGCACAACGGACCCTATCCTCGTCTCTAAGCTCCATGAACTCGAAGATAACCTCGAGGGACTTAATCCAGCCCTCGGCAATCATAGGAACTGAAGTCCCTGAAAACTCCTTCGGTCTCATCTTCATGAACCGCTCATAGGTAGACTCAGGCCCTGTCGGCCTGGTTGCCACAGCATTGTTCCTCGCAAACTGTGCAAAGAACTGAGTCATCCCAGCTAACATCTGGGCATTCAAGTCCGGTGGAGTTGGAGGTGGTAAATCTCTCTCCTACCTCTGATTCTCGCCGTCCTCCTGGCGAGGCTCATCATCTCCCGTGCGCTCAAGAATTCGTCTGGGAGGCATATTGTTCCATACATAACCCATACGTAACTAACATGCATAATCTCTGTTATTTCTTTAAATTTAACTAAATAATGCGTAATCAATATCTGAACATAAAATACTTTATGAAAACATGCTGTTAAAATATTTCATGCTTTAAAAAAATGCGTAAACGTAAAACTTACAGACCGAAGACGTGACTTCGTGAGCTTCTCGAGGTCAGTAGTAGTACAACCCTTTACAGGAACATAGGCTCTGATACCAACTGTAAAGGCCCGAAATTCGTATTTGAAAATTTGCGGAATAATATGAAATTTTTCTTTAAAAGTAAATAACTTGCCTCATTCATAAAATAAACTGTTAAAAAGTTTCAATGTTTAAAAGTAGCAGCGGAAGTAAATAATGTTTCAAAAATAACAACATTAAATAATTCAACAAAGTAAAAACCGAGTTTGGAATAACAATAATAAGTGCTGAAAATGAGGTACTCGGTTTCTACTACTGCCGACCCAAGATGGCTCACTGGTCCTCGCTCTCGTTACCGACCTCATCAGTACCTACAACAATCAAGTCTAGTGAGTCTAAAGACTCAGCATGCATATATCATAAATAACAAGTAAATATATCGTAAAATTTCATGCCATGCAAGGATATCATAACGTAAAGCGTAACGTGAAAATCGTGTCATGAATAATTATAAATACGTGCATACCTGAAAATTGTACGCAAAATGTTTGCTCCATAAAGCCCTGTCATGAAATAGCATATCATAATTTTCTGTTGAAAATATGTTCTACGCAAGTGGCCCATAACATGAACTGAATCGTCTGATCAGACTAAACCACAGTATACTGGGCGGTAGAGATCATCACAGCCCTTGGACTGGATATCCGTACCAATACATGAACATGAACCGGTCAGTGACCACCGAATGAAGTAATAATCCCATGATAAACTGCAATCCCATGAGTGTGATGTGGCCACAAGCAATACCGCATATATCTCAAAAATAAACTTTTATATTTTTATGCACGCAATATAATTAAATGTCATGTATTATTTCACCGAATGGGTTGGATTGTTCCCAGGCTCGTTGCGACCTAATTCTAACATGAGAAAAATGAAAATAATATTAACTTGAGAATGACTTCGTAATTGTACCCAAAACGGGGCCAATTAAACCAACAACTTAAATTCTAACCATGACTCCGTGCCAACCCGAACCGACATCAAACCATCATTTAGCCATGATTAAAATACACCTAAAATGATGAAATATTGCTCTTAAAATTTTAAAATTCGAAGTTTGGTGAATGGAGGCCAAAAATATGAAACGCTATTTCGAGAGTCAGTTTGGCACATTACACCAAAAATTCTCGTACGACCTCTAAACTTAACCGAATCACAAACGGCCAAAAACAAGACCTTCATAACTCAATAAGGTACTGTCCAGTCCAAGGCCATAGGTTAAAAGCCAACCAAGAACTCAAACATGCCTCTGAACCAAAGCACCAAGTTGCTGTCCAAAATTATAGCAGCATCGCTTCGTTTGCAAGGCTATTGGCCATTGGGGCTTGAACCAACAACTAGAGCCTCTTACCAACATCTTAAGGTGTGGCTTGAACCATGGGTAAGGGCCCTAGGCCAGCCACAATCCAAGCAACACCTACAACCACTCACATGCTCCACCCGAGAACGCATCTCACATGCGTGGGGTGTCTTGTTCGTTCTTGCTATCATGTGTCATTCCAGTGGCCATATGATCGACCATGTCATGATCTAGACATCATGAGGTATTGTATGAACCATGTCTAAGGGTAAAAAGCCAACCAAGATCCCCACTACCCCTAAAATTCGAAACCTACACTTGCAGAAAATAAAGGGTTCGAAGGGCACTTGTCTTGTTTTATTTCGAAAACCGATGGAACCCTTGACCACTTGAAAGGCCGACTTGGTCACGTTTCAGACATACCAAGGAGAGATTCTAACCATGGCTACAGCCCCTAGGGCATCCAAGATCAGAACCCTCCCTCTTGACAGCAAAACACGAAAATTCGAGACTCAAAATGACATTATGGACGAGTTGCTGTCATTTCCCTTCCTTGCGTGCATGGGGATTGAACTAATGGACCAACATGGTCCTAACACATCCTAGTACGTGCCTAGGTGCAGCTTTGGGAGCCTAGGATTGAGCCAACCACCTGAACTCACAAAAACAAGCAACCCGTGAGGCGTAGAGGAAACCGAAACAAAAATCTATACATGTTTCGAAAATAATGTTGTGATGGTTTAGGTTTTTGCTAGTAAAAATCATGTATATGTGATGTTTAAAATACCTATATGGCTTGATTGAAGAGCAAGGAAGAATATAGACATGCCTTGGATTTGTTTTGAAAGAAAAACAAACGAATACAACGACGCGGCGCGGCGGAGACGGAGTTGCAACACTTTCTTGTTTTTCTCTCTTGTTTTCCTCTAGCCTCACACGATTTTTGAGAGGTTATGATACTGAAATTTTCGAAGAAAGGGAGAGAAGGATGTCTAGGGAAATGAATGGGGAAGTTGCAAAGTATTTGGGAGATAAAATGGCAAGCTAGAAACTTTTCTATCCTTGAGTTGGGAGATAATGAAAATGATTTGATATCAAGAGATTTGAGGTTGATTTGCTAGGGTGAGGGCCGATTTTATCATGTCAAATAAGGAGAAAAATTGCTTAATTGTTAATTATTGAAGATTAAATGGTGAGATAATTATCTATCAAGAAAAAGGGTAAGGAAAGATATCAAAGGAAATGAGTTGTCAAAAGTTTTTGAATCTAGAAAGGAGGGGGGCCGATTTTCTTAAAAAAAGGGTAGGAATATTGCTTAATTATTAATTAGTGGGGATTAAAAATGAAGGAATTATTTACCGTGAAAGGATAAGGAAAGGAATCAAATAATGGTGTTGTAAATTCCACGTCAAATCTCATTAAGGTGGCCGAAATTATCTAGTTAAATGAGGTAGGGAAATTGCTTAATTAATATTTATTGAGGATTTAAAATGATGGAATTAATTATGCCATGAAAGGATTAAGGAAAGATATCAAAATGGTGAGTTGACAAATCAATATTAAATCTTGAGGGAAGTGGCCGAAAATTGCATGATAATGGAGGAAAAATATTTCTTAATTATTGAATTTTAAATCTTTAGTGTTTTATCTACCCATTAAATATTTTAGTGAATTAATAAATTAATTATTGAACCTAAATGAACTTATTTACTATTTACCTCAAATTAATTAAATAATTCCATAAACATTCTTTTGCATTGAATTAACTTATTATTTATCTTAAATAAATTCTAGGAATGTTTTCTTAATATTAAATTTTATCTTCATACTCCTACTCCAGTCCGACCTCACTTATTTAACTGAAAAGATAATATCTAACTACTGCATAAAATAATTAAATTTAAAGAAAAGAATTTAAATCCTCATGCATAAAAATCATTTTAATTTAAATAATAGTAATTATGCATGACTTATACGTAGTCTGATCTACGGGTTCTACAACAAACCTAGGGTTCTTTGCAAGAGTAGCAGCCGCCCCTTCCATTCGATTTCCCAGCAAGTTTTGGTGAATTTTATTGCAAGAAAATAGAGCCACGTTCGTCCCGGATCAAGCCTCGCTCCGTCTCCGCTTCGGTATCGCCGTATCGTGAGTTTTAAAAATCAAAAAGCATGTATATTCTGTTTTTCCTGCCTCGATCTAGTCATATTATGTGTTGCGATGTTTTTATGCGAGAAAATACATGTGTGATGTGTAGAAGTTTGAGCAATCATGTTTTGATCACTTTTGAAACCATTTTTGGGATCTCAAATCTCTATTTTACTGATCTTTTAAAAACTGCGATTTTTACGGTCGAGATTTTGGGAAAACTTTCAACGTAAGAAACGTAGAACTTTTGGATATCTTCGATGCAATATAAAATTCAAAATATTTGGATAGAAATTCAGTGAGATATGATCATTTTCGTGGAACTTCTCAAACTGCGTTTTCTGAAAATTTATATTATTGATGTGTTTTTGAAGTTTTATTGTTGCAGGCTTCGTTGGGGATCGACGGGTGATCGTTGCTGCATTTAGGTATGTTTAGTATGATGTTGGGTTGGTATTTGGTATGTCGGTTAGTGTCGATAGGCAATTGAATTCATTTGAAGCCGTAGGAAATGATTTGGGGTTAATTTCCGTGTTTTTGAGTTGTATTGTGTCGTAGGGTGGATGTCGTTGTTTTGGGGTGGTTATACGGGTTTGGATTCAAGGTTATAGTATCCTAGGAGGGGTCTCGAGGTGTCGATTCATGGTCGGGATGATCGAGTTAGGAGAAATAAGCCTTGAGTATATGAATTTTCGTTGGTTCACGCGTACCGAGCCTGCACGGACCCGTACACGGACCCTGGCATGGGGTCCATGCCCTTGTTTCCTTCTTAATGTCAGTAAAACAAGCCTACACGAACCCTTCTACGGACCCTGACACGGGGTCCGTGCCTTTGTTTCCTTGGAAGTGTCAAATTTGCGAGCCTACACGGACCTCTAGACGGACCCTAACACGGGGTCCGTGTCCTTACTTCTTTTCGAGCATTTCTTTTGCGAACCTACACGGACCTATACACGGACCCGGGCACAGGGTCCGTTTACTTCATATTTTGGGAAAAAAAAATTAGACTTCACATCAGGTTTTGTTTTGGGGTTCAAGATAATGGTTAATACGATGATTAAAAGAGGTCAAGTCCCGAGGGAACTAGAATGTCATAAGCTACTTATTCAATTCGGTGGTGAGCTCGAATACCTAAGTCTAAGTTATGCAAGTTAAGTATTTCAAACTCATGTTAGTTTGTGCAGCAGCGGCCCCAAGCGTGATCCAACGAATCCATCAACGCCAAGTAAGTATGTTTGACGTGCAAAGAAAATATTTCAAGTTTTTGTGGTATGGTAAATATCTTGTGACCAATTATTTATGGTATTGGAAAGCGGTAAAGCATGACCAGGGACCAATCCACCCCGTTAATGCATGAACAGGTTTAGATCAGGATTGGAAAGTGTTAAAGCATGAACGAGGACTAATCCACCCGTTAAAGGATGAACGGAGATCTCATGTATGTGGCAGTGGATCTTCCCTGTCAGCTCAGTACTGTTGTTTAGTCTCATTAGGCGTATTTATGTATGGGTCACTTGCTTTGAAACATGCCTCTACGCAAAATGATGAAGTTTATGTATGTTCATGTATGTACAAGTATGCAAGCAAGTTTAAGAAAAGTTTCATGTTATAGCACGTCTATGTTTGTATGTAAGTTCAAGCTTTTATATGCACGTTCAAGTTCAAGTATGTACGTTCTATTTTGAAGTCGCATGTGATTTTATTACATATTACTCGTTACTTCCAGTCTATACATGTTGAGTCTTTAGACTCACTAGACTTGATCGATGCAGGTGAGGATGCATTTGAGGAGACAGGAGGTGGGGACCAAGGAGCTGGCTTGGACTGAGCAGGAGGCTAGACCCGAGGACCGCCCAGTTTTTAAGAGTTTATGAACTGTCCAAAATACTCTGATTTCATGTTATCGATTATGAGTTTTAAACAAGTACTTTTAGTAAACTTCATTTCAGATCTTTTGTTGCAACAATATTTAGGGATGAACAATTTATTTTATCGAATTTTAAAGGTTCGCCTTTTATTAAAGAAAATTTTTAATTTTTTTCCGCAAATTTTAAGTAGTAAAAAGTACGGTATGTTACAATTGGTAGCAGATCCGACCTCTCCGAGTACGGTGTGGTTCGGGGATGAACCAAGCGGATGCTGGTGGGCATGTGAGGCCCGGGGCCGAAGAGGGCGGGGGGTGATCGCCGGTGCCATGAGGTGGCAGAGACAATGAGCGGCTCCTGGCAAGCTTCTAGGCGGACGGAACATGGATGAACCGATATTACACCGGAAGGAGAGAGATTCCAAAATTGTTCAAGTATGGGACTGTGCAGTTGAAGAGGGTTTAAAATATTTGATATGTACTACTCATATCAAGAATGTGTATCTTCTTTTCGGTAGCTAATCACATAAGAACTCCAAAGTTAAGCGTGCTTGACATGGGGCAATTTTGGGATAGGTGACCTCCTGGGAAGTTTCTCAGGGGCGTGTGAGTGAGGACATAAGCACGCTGGAAAGACCCGTCTTGATACAGTGAGGACAGTCGTCAAATCTGGGGCTTTATAGTTGTGAGACCCGGGGCCGAAAAGGGCGGGCGGTGATTATCGGTGCCATGAGGTGGTACGAACAATGAGCGGCTCCTGACAGGCTTCTAGGCGGTGGGAACATGGATGAACCGATCTTACACCGGAAGGAGAGGGATTCCGAAACTATTCAAGTATGGAACTATGAAGTTGAAGAGGGTTTAAAAGATTTGATATGTATTAGTCATATCAAGAAGGTGCATTTTTTTTCGGTAACTCATCACATAAGAACTCCAAAGTTAAGCGTGCCCTCTTGGGAAGTTTTCCAGGTTGCGTGTGAGTAAGGACATAAGCACGGTGGAAAGACCCGTCTTGATACAGTGAGGACAGTCGTCGAATCTGGGGCATTACAGTTGGTATCAGAGCGGTGTTATTGTAAAGGGTTATGCCTACTGCTAGTCGAAAGAAGCTCACAAAGTCACACCTCAAGTCTGTAAGTTTTAAAGTTATGAGTTATGTTATGTACTAAGCATTAAGTCATGATTTCAGCATGTCCATGTTTTAAGTTCGATTTACGTGCATCTTATACTATTGATATCATGTTCATGCATATGGGGTTTACGTGTTGGGTAAATTGTTGGAACAGTATGCCTCCTAGACGCATAAATAACCGGGAAGCTAGGGATGAAGATAGAGAGGCTCGAGAGGAGGGGAGAGATGCTCCACATCCTCCACCGCCAGATATGCAGGCACATATGCTTGCAGGAATGACTCAGTTCTTCGCACAGTTTGCGGGGAACCAGGCGATGGTGGATGTAGGGGCTAGGCCCAGACCAGAGGCAGTATACGAGAGTTTCAGGCGGATGAGCCCAAAGGAGTTCTCGGGGACCACTAACCCGATGAGAGCAGAAGGATGGATTAAATCCATCGAGGGGATTTTTGCCTTTATGGAGTTGCAAGATGCAAATAGGGTCAGGTGTGCAACATTTCTACTGACCGGGGACGCCAGACTGTGGTTGGAGAGTGCGTCCGTGGCAGCGAACTTGCAGACCCTTTCTTGGGATGACTTTAAGGAGGTATTCTAGTCCAAGTACTTCACAGAAGAAGTACGATCCAGACTGAACATGGAATTCATGACACTGCGACAGGTAGACAGTAGTGTTGCAGAGTTTGTCAGGATGTTTTAAAGGGGGTGTCAATTTGTGCTCCTTATATCTAATGATGTCCAGGGAAAGTTGAGGCATTTCATGGATGGGTTGCGGCCGATCTTGCGTCAAGATGTCCGAGTAGCTGGTCCTACTACTTACGCAGTTGCCGTGTCTAGAGCTTCGGCTGCGGAGCAGGATCAGATGGATATTGAGGCTGATTGGCAGGGCAAGAGGCCCTATCTGGCTCCACAGTAGCAGCAGCAACGACCTCATTTTAAGAGGCTGTTCCAGGGGCAGCCAGGAAAAAAGCCTTATCAGGGACCGCCAAAGGGCAAGGGTCCTATGCCACATCAGAAGGCGCCACAGAGGCGGGGAGAGCACCCGATGTGCCCGAAATGCATCCGCCAGCACCCGAGACAGTGTTTGTATGGGTCAGGTAAATGTTTCAAGTACGTAGCGAGTGACCACATGCTGAAGGAGTGCCCACAGTGGAGGCAACCGACACAGGAAAGAGTGTTCGCCATGCATGCTCAGGAGGCAAACCCAGACACAAAGTTATTGACTGGTAAACTATTTAATTAGGCATCGTATTACTTGGCTATGCATGTGTTGGAATTTCATTTGGGTTTAATAGTGTGCTAGTAATATTTTAGGGTGTCATGCGAAATAAATTTCTTCTATGCCTGAGATTAAGATTAGAATTTTGAGGAGATAAGTTTTGTGTTGTGCTAACGTCTCTCAGGAAATATATTCATAAAGAGACTAGCCACGAAGGCCCTAATAGACTCAGGAGCCACCCACTCCTTTATTTCGGAGACGTTTGCTAGTCACCTAGACGTCAAGTCTATTGGACTCGACGTGAGCTACTCAATGACAGTCCCAACAGGGGAAGAATTGTCAGCTACTAGTGTGGTCAGAAACATCGATCTGGAACTGCAGGGCCACCTAGTGTATGCGGATTTGATTGTTTTGCCGATGCCAGAATTTGATATCTTTCTGGGAATGGACTGGCTGACGAATAACAAAGTTTTTATCGACTTTCAGAAAAGGTCGGTGTTAGTAAGACCTTTGGGTTTGGAGCTGTTTCTCTTTGAGCCGGCTAGATGGAGGAGTTATCCTCGCATGATCTCTTGCATGCAGGCGCGGAGACTCATTCACAAAGGGTGGCAGGCTTTCTTGGCCAGCGTTGTTGCCGTACCTGACGCACCCACTCCGTCTATAACTAATGTACCAGTGGTCAGGGATTTTCCTGACGTCTTTGTAGATGACTTCACAGGCCTTCCACCAGAAAGAGTGGCAGAGTTCCCCATTGATCTTATGTTAGGCACAATGCCAATCTCCAAGGCACCGTACCGTTTAGCTCCAGCTGAGATGCTAGAAGTCACACAGCAGATTCAGGAGCTCCTTGACAAGGAATTCATCCACCCTAGTTTCTCACCATGGGGTGCACCAGTACTCTTCGTAAAGAAGAAAGATGGGAGCACGTGGCTGTGTATCGATTACCGAGAGCTGAACAAGGTAACGATCAAGAATAAATACCCACTTCCAAGGATCGAGGACTTGTTCGATCAGTTGCAAGGATCTACAGTGTTCTCTAAGATAGATCTTCGATCGGGGTACCACCAGCTGAAGGTGAAGGACGTCGATGTTCATAAGACAGCTTTCAGAACCAGGTATGGGCATTATTACGAGTTCTTAGTGATTCCATTTGGACTGACGAATGCTCCAGCTATTTTCATGGACCTCATGAACCTTACCTTGATCAATTCGTCATAGTATTCATCGATGATATTCTAATCTACTCAAAGAGCCATGAGGAGAACAGCCAACATTTGAGCACAGTTTTGCAGATCCTGCAGAGTCACAAGTTATTTGCGAAGTTCAGTAAGTGCGAATTCTGGATGGAGAAGGTAGCGTTTTTGGGTCACATAATATCTAACAGCGGTATTGAGGTGGATCCAGCTAAGGTAGCGGCTGTTAAGGATTGGGTTGAACCGAAGAATGCTTCAGAGATCCGCAGTTTTCTGGGTTTAGCCGGTTACTACCGTAAGTTTATTCAGGGATTTTCGTCTATAGCTGTAACGTCCGAGATTTGACGACTGTCCTCACTGTATCAAAACGAGTCTTTCCAGCGTGCTTATGTCCTCACTCACACGCACCCTGGGAAACTTCCCAAGAGGTCACCCATCCCAAAATTGCCCCAAGTCGTGCACGCTTAACTTTGGAGTTCTTATGTGACGAGCTACCGAAAAGAAGATGCACCTTCGTGATATGAGTAGTACAAATCAAATCTTTTAAGCCCTCTTCAACTGTACAGTCCATTACATTGAACAGTCTCGGAATCCCTATCATTCTCGTGTGGCTCGGTTCATTCATGTTCCCTCCACCTAGAAGCCTGCCAGGAGCCGCTAATTTTCTGTGCAACTGATGGCACCGGCGACACCCCCCGCCCTCTTCGGCCCCGGGCCTCACATGCCCACCAGCTTCCGCTTGGTTCGTCCCCGAACCACACCGTACTAAGAGAGGTCGGCTCAATACCAACTGTAGAGGGCGGGGGGTGATCGCCAGTACCATCAGTTGCACGGACAATGAGCGGCTCCTGGCAGGCTTCTAGGTGGAGGCAATATGAATGAACCGATTCCACACAGGAATGAGAGGGATTCCTAGACTGTTCAATGTAATGAACTGTACAGTTGAAGAAGGCATAACAGATTTGATTGGTACTACTCATATCACGAAGATGCATCTTCTTTTCGGTAGATCATCACATAAGAACTCCAAAGTGAAGCGTGCTTGACTTGGGAAAATTTTGGGATGGGTGACCTCCTGGTAAGTTTCTCAGGGTGCGTGTGAGTGAGGACATAAGCATACTGGAAAGACTCGTCTTGATACAGTGAGTACAGTCATCGAATCTGGGACGTTACAATAGCAGTACCGCTCAATTCACTGACTAAGAAAAATGATAAATTTGAGTGGAGCGATGAATGTCAGAGGAGCTTTGATACCTTGAATCAAGCTCTCATTTCAGCATCAGTGTTAGCCATGCCAACAGGAAAAGGAGATTTTGTACTATACACCGATGCATCTAAGCTCGGGTTAGGCACAGTGTTGATGCAGCATGGTCGGGTGATAGCTTATGCTTCTAGACAGTTGAAGGTGCATGAGAAGAATTATCCGACTCATGATTTAGAATTAGCCGCCGTTGTCTTTGCCCTGAAGATTTGGAGACACTACTATGTACGACGAGAAATGCAAGATATTTACTGACCACAAGAGTCTCAAGTATTTCTTAATGCAGAAAGAGCTGAATTTAAAACAGAGACGTTGGTTAGAATTGGTGAAAGACTATGATTGCGAGATTAGCTACCATCCAGGGAAAGCTAACATTGTGGCAGATGCCTTGAGCCGAAAGGTTGAAGTCATCGCACAGTTGTCAGTACAAAGACCTCTTCAATCGGAGATCCAGAGGTTTGGGTTAGAGGTTTATCCCAAGGGCAGAGCTCCTAGACTATCTAATCTGACACTCAAATCCAATTTGCTAGAACGAATCCGTAGGGGACAGCCTTTAGATGAGCAGTTGCAGAAATGGAGGTTGAAAGACGAAGCCAAGGGCAGTGTACTTTACACAGTGTCCGATGGTATGGTGAGATACAGAGGTAGAATGTGGGTGCCTAGTGTTGATTCGATCAGAGAGGATATTTTGAGAGAGTCACACGCATGTAATGACCGAGATTTTTATTCTGTTAATCTGAGATTATTGATAATGAATGATGTGATTATATAAGGACCACTCCGAGGCACGATTTGAGAAGACATGATTTATGTGCGAGAACAGAACACCTCGCGCATATGCGCGAGGCGCGCATATGCGCGAGCAGGACAGAGAACCTCGCGCATATGCGCGAGACAGGGCGCGCATATGCGCGAGCATGGAAAATTCCTAAGTGCCGAGACAGTAGGTCTCGCGCATATGCGTGAAGATAGGGCGCTCATATGCGCGAGCAGAAGAACTCAGAATGCCGAGACCAGTAGGTCTCGCGCATATAGGCGAGACGTGCTGAACCAAGAATGAGCCACACGTCCCTTACCATGCATGATATATATATCAAATAACTTCATTTCCTCAGAATTCAAGAAAGAAACGAGACAATTCCCTGGAGAAGTTTTCAAGTTCTTGATATTGGAATTTGATTTGTACAAGATTCGACCGTCTGATTTTCGATCCGACTTTAATTACGTATTCCTCTCGTCAAAGGCTTCGACAGGATGTAAGTGTTCTTCCTTTTCTTACATGATTCGAAATGGTGATAGGGGAGAAATTAGATATGATTGATGTTTGGTGTTCTTGAGATATTAGAAATCGTATAATCGAAATCATATTGAAGAACGGATACCGTATGAAATTGTTATCATTTTCAGATTTGAATTGATTGAGAATATACAGATTTGGTAGCAGATTGTGTTTATCGATTGATTATGAGTTGAGATTGATATCTGTTGATATTGTATTTCTGGGTATATCGAGATTGTGCTGTTATGCCGTCGAAACAGAATTAGATTGAGTTCTGATCATATCCAGTATTGCTTTGAATAGAATGATGATATTGTATATTTCGAATGTCATTGCCAGATTGAGTATTGACAGCTTCAAATTCAAGACTTCGACTTCGTCAGATCGACAAAAGAAATGTATAAATCAATGTTAAACGGGGAAGATACGAATCGAGTTAAATTCGACTTGAGTTTCCCAAAATCACATACTTTGTTGTATTGCATTGATGTTTGCAATTCATGAGATTGATATGGTTAGTCTATTGATTTATAGCAAAGCTTGTATTTAGTCTATGGCAGATGTGCCATGTCATTGTCAGAGGTGCCAAGTCACTGGACATTTGGTGATATCGATGTGCGTAGGAGTAGATCGACTCCTATTGTACAAATTTGATATAGAATGCCAAAGTCAAGTCACTGGGCATTTGGAGATATCGATGTGCTTAGGAGTAGATCGACTCCTATTGTAGAGATTCGAGATAGAATGCCAAAGTCTGGAAATAAGAACGTACGACCATCTAGATGAGAGAGCAGGTGGGAGACTATTGCGTTCTTATTCGATCGGGATCCCTAAATTAGAGAAGAGTCGAGTCAGAGATTATGAGTCAAGAGTTTGGTTTACAGTTTTATATCGATTCATGTCTTTCAGATTATGATACATGTTATTGATAACTGTTTCATGCTTTTATATTTGTTTATATGATTGCATATAAACATTGTTTATACTGGGAATATATTTCTCACCGTAGTTATCCGGCTGTTGTGTTTGTATGTGTGCATAACAATAGGTGGGACAGGATCAAGATCGAGAAGATGATGAGAGATTGAGATTAGAGTTGAGATTCGGACCCAGAAAGAGAGTTGTTTTCATCACTTGATATGTAGTGAATGAATAATAGTTTGTTATGATTTACTTTTGTACTAGACTTGTACTATGGATCATGTTGTAGATATTTAACTTGATCTTGTGATTTTTAAAATATGGGCCTACTTTATTATAGATTTTGTAGACTCGTTATATAGTGTTCAACATTTTTTAAAAAAAATTATGACACAGTTTACTTAATTGTTACATTTGATCCTAATAATGATTAAGAAGATGAATTGGCCTCCGGGTCCACACAATTCATCTCCGTATTCTATTCATCCAGGAAGTACTAAGATGTACAAAGATTTGCAGATTCTGTATTGGTGGCCAGGTATGAAGCGAGATATCCGTCGATATGTGTCTTAATGTCTCACTTGTCAACAGGTGAAGGCAGAGCATCAGAGGCCAGCAGGGATGCTTAAGCCACTCCCTATCCCCGAGTGGAAGTCGGAGAATATCACGATGGACTTCGTTGTCGGATTGCCGAGGTCAGTCAGGGGATCCAATGCTATTTGGGTTATAGTGGATCGACTCACTAAGTCGGCGCACTTCTTGCCAGTGAAGACGACTGTGGTGACCCGAACCTAATTCATTTTCTTAATCATCATTAGGATCAGTTAATTAATTTGGGTCTAAATTATTCTTTTTTTTAAATACATGAGTGCGCAACATATGATAATCAATCTGATATAAACATCGAAAGTAAAGTACAAGTCTTGTACAACATATGTTCAGATCAACTAGTGCTCAACAACTACATCAAGTGCTGAAAGTCAAATCTACTTCTAAGTCCGGATCTCCACGCTAATCTTTATCTCTCACCCTCTTCTTGACCCTGATCATGTCTCACTTGTTGTCATGCACACATACAAACACAACAACAGCCGGATAACTCTGGTGAGAAATACATTCCCAGTATAAACAACGTATACATGCAATCATATAAACAGATATACAAGCATGAAACAGCTATCAATAACATGTATCACAATCTGAAAGACATGAATTGATATAAAACTGTAAATCAAACTCGTGACTCATAATCTCAGACTCGACTTTTCTCTAATCTAGGGATCCCGGTCTAACTCAGACTTTGGCATTCTGTATCAAATCTCAGCGATAGAAGTTGATCTACTTCTAAGCAATATCGATACACCAAAAGTCAGTGTCTTGACTGCTCTGCCAAAGACTAGGCACATCTGCCCAAACTTTATACATGCTTTACTATAAATCAATAGAATAAGCATATCAATCTCATGAATTGCAAACATCAATGCAATAAATAAAGTATGTGGTTTTGGAAAACTCAAATCGAATCTAACTCGAGTCGTATATTTCCGGTTCAACATTGATTTATACCTTTCTTTTGTCAATCTGACGGAGTCGAAGTCTCGAATTCGAATCTGTCAATACTAAATCTGGCAATGACAATATTGAGGAGTACAATATCAATATACAACTCAATCAATACTGGATATAATCTGAACTCAATCTAATTTTGTTTCAACGGCAGAACGGCACAATCTCGATATACCCAGCAATAGAAATCAACAGATACAAATCATAGCTCATAGTCGATAACAAACTCAATCTGATATCAAATCTGTATAATTTCAATCAAATTCAAATCTGAAAATGATAAAAAATTCAAACGGTATCCGTTCTTCGATCTGGTTTCAATTATACAATTATAACAATCTCAGGAATAGATAATAACAATAATATCAGGATTTTTTCCATATCATATTTTCAGATCATATCAGAAAGTACTAAAACTTACGTCCTTCTGAAGAATTTGTCGAGAGGAGCTCGAAAATCAACTCAGATCAAAATTCTAACGGTTGGATCTTGTAAAATCACAAGTCTAGTATTTGAAGAAACTCAAAATTCCCTAGAACTATTCTCGTGTCTTTCTTGAATTCTGAGGGACAAAATCGTTTTTGATATATATATCTTGCATGTTCGAGACATGTGGCATCATTCTTCATTCTTCACGTCTCACGCATATGCGCGACCTCCTTCGGCGCATATGCGCGAGACCTACTGCTCTCGGCATCAAGCGTTCCTCTGCTCGCGCATATGTGCGTCCTCTCTTCGTGCATATGCGCGAGGTTATCTACCATGCTCGCGCATATGCGCGGGTCACATCACGCATATACGTGAGGTTCTCTTCCTGCCTCGCGCACGTGATAATACATGAGATATGTGCGAGGACTGAACCCCCTCGCGCATCGCACATATCTCATGTATTATCACGTCTTCCCCGGTCTGTTCCTTTCCATCTATAATCATATCAAATCATCAATTAATCATTTCAGATTACAATAATAAAATCTCGGGCATTACATTTCTCCCCCTCTAAAATCTGATTTCGTCCCTGGAATCACAGGCAATCAAATCAGATACAAGAAGGAGATATACAGAAGCTAAATAAAGAGACTCACATCAACGAAATAAATCTGGGAATTTCTGTCTCATGTCTGATTCAGCCTCCCAAGTAGCTTCTTCGATGCCATGACGACTCCACTGAACTTTCACAAGCGGAATAGTCTTCGTTCTGAGTTGCTTTTCTTTACGATCAGGAATCTGAATCGGCTTTTCAAAATAACTCAGCGTCTCATCAAGTTCTTCTTCGTCTAGCTGAAGAATATGAGATGCATCAGGAAGATGCTTCCGCAATAAAGATACATGAAAGATATCATGTGTTCCAGATTAAGAAAGCGGTAAGGCGAGTCGATAGGCACGATCTCCTATCTTCTCAAGAATCTCATATGGCCCTATATATCGTGCAGACAACTTCCCTTTCTTGCCAAATCTGACAACACCTCTGAAAGGAGAAATCTTCAAAACTACTCCGTCTCCTGCCTCAAGTACCAACGGTCGACGACGAACATTAGCATATTTGGCCTGTCTGTCTTGAGCTGTCTTCATTCTTTACTGAATCAGCTTCATTTTTTCTGTCATATCTCGAATCATATCACGCCCAATCTCAGGTACCTCGGAGATATCATCCCAATAAAGAGGGGATCTGCACTTTTTGCCGTACAACGCTTCAAATGGAGCCATCTCTATACTCGTCTGATAGCTGTTGTTGTACGAAAATTCACAAAGTGGCAAAGATTCTTGCTAACTATTGCCAAAATCTAGCACTACAGCTCTAAGCATATCTTCCAATGTCTGGATAGTCCGCTCTGACTGTCCGTCAGTCTGTGGGTGATATGCGGTACTCAGGTGCAACTTAGTACCTAGAGCTTGCTGCAAACTGTGCCAAAAGTACGAAGTAAACCGAGGATCACGGTCTGATATCGACTTCGGCAATCCTGCAATCTGACCACTTCTCTGACATAAATCTCCGCCATCTGGTCATGTCTGTACATCATCTTGTACGGAATAAAACATGCTGATTTGGTCAATCTATCAATCACGATCCAAATCGCATCACAACCTCGGGAGGATCATGGTAGCTTCGTCACAAAATCCATAGAAATGTGATCTCATTTCCATTCAGGAATAGACAAGCTGTTTAACAGACCTCCTGGTTTCTTTCTTTCGGCTTTCACCTGTTGGCAATTCAGACATTTTGATACACACTCTGCAATATCTGCCTTCATATTGTTTCCACCAAAACTGTCTTTTCAAATCATTATACATCTTTCTGGCACCAGGATGAAAACTGAATCGACTACTATGCGCTTCTGAAAATATCTGTCGTTTCAAATCTGAAACATCTGGCACAATAAGACGATTATTCACATACAACACGCTATCACAAACCTGATATTCTGATCGATGCCCTGCTCTGACCATCGAAATCGAATTCTAAATATTCTGATCAACTTTCTGAGGTTCTTTAATTCTCAAAATCAGCTCCGATTCAACTTGAACAGCATAGAGTCTCAATGGTTGACAATATGTCTCAAATATCAATCCAAAAAGACAGCAATCTTCTATTAAATTTGAAACACCAATCGTCGATAAGGATAAGGAACATACCTTTCAACTCATTGTATCAGCTGCTGCATTGGATTTTCCCGGATAGTATTTGATTTCACAATCAAAATCTTTCTATAAATCAAGCCATCTTCGTTGGTTCATATTCAATTCAGACTATGAAAAAGATATTTCAGACTCTTGTGATCAGAATAGATCTCAAACTTCTCACCGTATAGATAGTGTCGCCAAATCTTCCTTGTAAAAATACGATGGCTGCCAATTCAAGATCATGAATTGGGTAGCGAGACTCATGTGGCTTCAGTTGTCTCGAGGCATAGGCAATGACAAGTCCTCGCTGCATCAAAACACAACCCAATCCTCTGTGAGAAGCATCACAATAAACGACAAAATCACTAATACCTGATGGAATAGTCAATACAGGAGCACCGGTCAATCTCTTCTTCAGTTTTAGAAAACTGGCTTCACATTCTTCTGACCAAATAAACGGTGCATTCTTCTGAGTCAGTTGTGTAATAGGCTTAGCAATGCTCGAGAAATCTTTAATGAATCGACGGTAATATCCTGCTAAAATGTTCAGCATGATCAATCATATTCTTGGAATAAATCAGAATATCATCGATAAAGATAATCACAAAATCGTCAAGATATTTCTGAAATACACGGTTCATCAAACCCATAAATACAGCTGGAGCATTGGTTAAACCAAACGACATGACAATAAACTTATAATGGCCATACCTGGTTCTGAAAGCAATCTTCGAAATATCATATTCTCTGACTCTCAGCTGATGTATCCCGATCTCAGATCGGTCTTGGAATAAACAGAAGAACCCTGCAACTGATCAAATAAATCATCAATATGAGGCAAAGGATATTTGTTCTTTACCGTAGCCTTGTTCAGTTACCGATAGTCAATACAGAGTCTCATTGAACCATCCTTCTTTCTCACAAATAGTACTGGAGCAACCCAAGGAGAAACACTTGGTCTGATGTAACCCTTGGCCAGTAAATCTTCTAACTGCTCTTTCAATTCTTTCAGTTCAATCGATGCCATTCTGTACCGAGCTCTAGAAATCGGAACTGTACCTGATACCAATTCAATGCTGAAGTCTATCTCTCTGACTGGAGGCAAACCCGGAATCTTATATGGGAAGACATCAGCAAACTCACATACCACTGGCAAATCAGCCAATGATGGGCTCGATTTCAGTACATCTACTGAATACACAAGGAATCCCTCTGCTCCTTTCTGTAATAATCGAGTCATAGATAACGCAGATTTCAAAGGAATTCTCGATCTAGAACCCTTATCGTAAAATTTCCATTCATCAGCCATCTCAGGTCTGAATTTCACAATCTTCTGGAAACAATCTATGGTAGCTCTGTACTTGGTCAGCATATCGATACCAATAATGCAGTCAAAATCATACAACCCAAGTACAATACAATCTAACTCAATCTCAGGCCCGCCATACTGTAGCATACAACGTTTCACAGAATTCACTGATATAAGACCTCTCCCCAAAGGTGAAGAGACAGATACTACATCAGATAATGACTCAACAGGAAATGCATGAATCAATGCAAATTGCTCAGAAATAAAAGTGTGGGATGCACCCGTATCAATCAATACGTAAGCAAGATAACCACATAAAGAACAGTTACCTGCAACAACATCATCTGGTGCTTCCTGTGCCTGCTCTTCAGTCAAAGAAAATACTATGGCCTACTGTCTTCGAGGCTGGCTAACAGTCTGGCTTCCTCCTGGCCTCTGCTGTGACTGAGTAGTAGTCGGTGGCTAGATGGAATGAACAGCAGATGATCGTCTATCAGTCTGAGCCACTGATCCAGATGATTCTGCTCCCTGGGATCTCTGGGAACCTCTATGTGGACACAACTCTAGCAAAATGTCTCTGATGTCTGTAGATGTTGCAACTACCAGATACTCCTTGGCATTGCTCTGTGGGATGTCTTCCTCCACATGTTCTGCAATAAGCCCCTGTATAACTTTGGCTCTGTCGGGAACCACTGGAGCTAGATGAACTACTTCCTGGCTTTTTGAACTGTTTTCCTCGGGCTTTCAAATAATCTTTCTTTCCGCTGCTGCTACTGCCGCTATCAAATCTAGGAGGGGGTTGTTGGAACTGAGGGGAAGATGGTTGATGTTTTGGTACTGGAGGAACATACGAAGCTCATTTCTGTCTTATCAGGCCAGCTTCAGCTCCTTTTGCTCTATTCAGGGCATCAGTAAAATTATTTGGTCTTTCAGTGTTTACCAATGTAAAGATCTCAGGATTCAACCCATTGATGAACTGATCAGCAACAGCTTCATCATTATCAGCAACGTGCGGAGTAAAACGCAACAAGGTAGAGAACTTGGCCACATACTCTTAAATGTTCAACTGACCCTATCTCAGATTAGCAAACTCTGCTCCCTTGTCTTTCCTGTACGATACTGGGAAAAATCTTTGATAAAATTCAGTCTTAAAGATTTTCCAAGTAATGACTATACCTCGATTGTAATGCCCTAGATTGTATGTGGCTAAAATGAAAAAAATAAAAGTGTTGCTTGAAGAAAGAGACCGCACCCGCGCCTAAAGAAGAACCGCACCCGCGGTGGATAGGCAGAAAGTTGGCCATTTTACAGTGGGGTCACCGCACCCGCGGTCCAAGAAAGAGTGCACCCGCGGTTGATGGACAGAGAGTTGGAGATTATTTACAGAAATGACACCGCACCCGCGGTCGACGTTTATGCAAATGTGGATGGACCGCCGAAGCTTGAGCGCAGCCGCGGTTCATGAACTACCGCACCCGCGGTCATACGTGTTAGTTGAAAAATATGACACTTGCCCCTCAACATGCAAGATATATATATTATGTGTCTTCATTTCCTCTCCTGGACAGCTGAGAATCGAGAGGGAGAAGGGATCAAGGAAAAGGAAATTTCTTTCATTTTTGAAGCTAGCTTGTACAAGATTTTTACATCCAAACTTTAATCCGATTTTGGTTTTGAGTTCCTCACTTGACTAGCTACAAGAAGATATTTGGTATTGACAGATTCGTCTTCGAGACTTTGACTACGACACAGATTGTGCGACGAAAGGTATAATTTATGTTTTGTTTGGGGAAGACACAACTCAAATGAGATTCAATTTGAGTTTCCCAACCAAATCACATACTAGATGTAGAACTCGTAAATCAGTCTACGTATAAGCCATGCATAATTCTAGATTTTTAAATTTAATTGACTTCATTGCATGATTATTTTAAATGCATTTCTTTGAAGTTAATTATTTTATTATTTCAGTTCAGTAGTTTGATTTTTAGCATTTCAGTTATTTCAGTGAGGCCGGACCGGAGTTGGAGTTTTGAGATAGAATTTAAGATTCGAGAAATATTTCCAGAAGTTAATTTAGCTAGCAACTAAAATCATTTAAGTTAGAAAGGGAGGTTTGAGAATTTAATTTAATTATTTGAGGTGATTAAGAAATGAACTCATTTAAGTTATTTAATTAAGGGGTTAGCTCACTAAATTATTTAAAGGATTAGTAAGGCTTTCAAGGATTATTAGTTGACTAGATAACCAACACTTCCCACTCATTTTATTAGCATAATTTCGGCCCCATAGTTGCTAGGCAACTCAATTGCCAACTCATCAACCTTTTGACCATTTCTTTGCATGTAAGTTGTAGGATAATTCTAGGATTTTTGGGAGCACAATTTAATTAATTAATGGACATATCCTAGACTAGAAAACAAGCTAATAATCGGCCACCCCTCCTAGAAGCTTCCTAGAAGATTTGATAGCAAACCACAATTCAAATTTCAAAGGAGAGTCGACTTAGTCTTGATTCATTCCTTATATCTTGCACTCTTTCTCCTTACCTTCCTAACCATTTTTCCCCTCTCTTTTTTTTCGAAATCTGAGTGAACTTTTTAAGCTAAGATCCGTGGGAATCCAGTAGGAAAATAAGGGAGAGAAATCGAGTACAAGAAAGGTAGAGAAGCTAGCCACTCCGTCTCCTCCGCGCCGAGTCGTCGCATCCTTTCGTTTTTCCATCAAATGAATCAAGGCATGTCTAGATTTCTTTCAAAACCTCAATCGAGTCATATACTGAATTTTTAATATCACATGTGCATGATTTTTATCATGAAAACCGAAATATTCATCAAAGAACTTTTAGAAAATACTTGCAGATTTTCGGCACCTTCCTTGGCAACCTCACGTTTTTCTGAGTTTTGGTGGTTTCAGGTTAGGGATCGACTCCAGGCTCCCATGGTGACTCTTAGACACGTAATAGGATGCATTAGAGTCATATTGGTCCGTTCTTTCAAACCCTTTGTCGCTGGAAATTCAGAATTTGACAGCAACTTCAATTCTACCATTTTTGCTTTTCGAAATTTCAGTTTTATGTCAAGGGGATTTGATTTGATCTTGGCTGCCTTAGGGCTTATAGCCCTGGTTAGATCACTCCCCTAGCAAGTCTAAGACGTGATTAAGTCGCCCTTTTGGTGGCTGGGTCCATGGCTCATCGGTTTTTAATCAAAACATCACAACAGCCCCTATACCCCTTCGGCTACTTCGGTTGGACAGCTTTTGGTTCGTTTCTTTTGTTGCTTGGTATGGATCTTGGTTGGCCTATGGCCCTTAGCCACGGTTCATACCATGCCCCTAGATGTCTAGGTCGTGCCATGGTCAATCAAATGGCCACTGGAACAACACGTGACAACAAGCAAGCAAATCACACCACACGCGCATCAAATGCGCTCTCAGTGGAACTTCTCGGTTGGTTGCTGGAATGGTGAAGATTGTGGCTGGCCTAGGGCCCTTAGCCATGGTTCATATCATTCCTTGGGATGTTGGTGAGAGGTTTTGGTCGGCGGTTCAAGCCCCAATGGCCGATAGCCTCGAAAACGACACAAGGAAAACAAGTGCGCAGCTGCTGTATTTTTTTTTTTTTGACAGCAAGTATGCTGCTGTTCAGAGGCGTCGTTCGAGTTCTCGGTTGGCTTTTAGCCTATGGCCTTGGACTGGACAGTGCCCCTTCTTTGAGTTGGGAAGGTCATGTTTTCGACCGTTTGTGATTCGGTTCATTTTTGAGGTCGTACGAGAATTTACGGTGCGATGTGCCAAATTGACTCTCGAAAGAGCGTTTTGTGTTTTGGCCTCCATTCCACCTAGATTTCGACCCTATCATTTTAGGAACATTATTTTATGATTTTTCAGCGTATTTTAATCATGACTATACGTCGGTTCAGGTTGGCTCGGGGTCATGATTAAATGCGAAGTCATTAGGCGTCATAGTCGCATCTTTTGAACGTAAATTGCATAGTTGGTCAAGTTTTAGCATTTGCATGTTTTTCATGGCACAGTTAAGTTGCAGCGAGCCTGGGGACGATCCAATCCAATCCAGTTGGTAAAATTACGGGAAATTTTCATTATGCCAGTTAATTATTTTACGTGCATTAAATAGAAAATGATTATTTTTGAGATTTATGCGATATGGCTTGTGGTTCATTCACTATGTGGGAATGTTATTTTATACGGTCGCCAATGACAGATCAGTTCAGTATGGTACCACCCGGTCGCCAGTGTCCGGCCAGCTCAGTTCAGTTTCAGCCTCCCCGGTAGCCAGTTACCGATCAGTTCAGCTTAGTGCAGTGGCCACAGGCGTAAAACATAATCTCAACAGAAAATTTTACCAGTTATTTCAGTACAGGGCTCCAAGGAGCAAACATTTTTACTGTGATTATCAGTTCAGTTATGCACGTATTATAATTGCTCAGTACAGATTATTTTCAGCATGCCTCATGACATGATATTTTATTCCATGCATATTTTACTTCAGTATTTACTCGTTACCTACGATATATGCATGCTAAGTCTTTAGGCTCACTAGACTTTATTGTTGTAGGTACTGATGAGGCCAGGGCCGAGGGCGGGGACCAGTGAGCCAGCTTGGGTCGGCAGTAGTGGCACCCGAGGACCTCAGTGCAGCAGTTGTTATTTTATTCCGCAAACAATTTTTATCAGTCGTTGGATAATTTTTAAATTGTTATTGTTGGCAAAACTTTATTTTCTTCCGCTGCTATTATTTTAAACATTGAACTTGATTCATCAGTCGATTTTATGAATGAGGCCATTTAAGTTCTTTTAAAAAGAAAATTTTTAAATTTTCCGCAAATTTTCAAGCAAGGAGTTTAAGTTCTTTACAATTGGTATAAGAGCGGTGGTTCTGTATAGGGTTTCACTACTACTGACCGCGAGAAGCTCACGAAGCCACGTCTTCGGTCTGTAAGTTTTTCAGTTCAGCATTGTGTTCAGCATTTCAGTTAGAGCATGAATTATTTTGTCAGCATGCTTCCAGATTTTCAGTATTTCAGTGTTCATTTAAAATAAATTATGGAATTATGCATGTTAGTTACGTATGGGTTATGTTGGAACAGTATGCCCCCTAGACGCATTTTAGAGCGCAACAGAGAGGAGGAGCCTCGCCGAGAGGACAGGGAGGAGCGTAGACCGGAGGGAGACCTGCCACCTCCTCCACCGCCCCCACCGGACATGAGTGCCCAGATATTAGCTGGGATGGCATAGTTCTTCGCACGGTTTGCGGGGGACAATGCTGTTGCCGTAGCCGCAGCCGCAGCCAGGTCGACAGGGCCCGAGGCTGTTTATGAGCGATTCATGAAGATACGCCCGAAGGAATTCTCTGGGACATCTGACCCCATGGTTGCCGAGGGATGGATCAAATCCCTCGAGGTTACCTTCGAGTTCATGGAGCTGGGAGATGCAGACAGAGTCCGTTGTGCCACCTACCTGTTCACTGGAGACGCCCGCTTATGGTGGGAAGGAGCTTCGGTAGCCTTGACTTTGGCTACACTTTCATGGACCCGCTTTACGGAAGTTTTCTACTCCAAATATTTTGCTGAGGAGGTTCGCACCAGGCTGACCACCGAGTTCATGAGTCTGAGACAGGGGGATATGACGGTTACGGAGTTTATCCGTAAGTTCGAGAGGGGCTGTCACTTTGTGCCCCTGATCGCGAATGATGCCAGAGCCAAGCTGATGCACTTCCTGGTGGGTTTACGGCCGATCTTGCGCCGGGATGTTAGGGTATCTGACCCTAATACTTATGAGATTGCCGTCTCCAAGGCCTAAGCCGCAGAGCAGGATCTGCGGGATATCGAGAGGGATCGCCAGGGCAAGCGCCCAGTCCAGGCACCGCACCGCCCTCCTCCTCATCAGCATCAGCAGCAGAATAAGAGGCCTTTTCATGGACCGCCCAGGAACCGAGGGCAGCAGCAGCAGCAGCGGGGACGCCCAGCCCCGAGGACTCAGGAGCACCCAGTCTGTCCCAGGTGCTCACGTCGCCATCCTGGAGCATGTATGGCTGGCTCAGGAAAGTGTTTTAAGTGTGGCAGTCCAGACCACATGTTGCTGCAATGTCCTCAGAGGAATCTGCCTACCCAAGGCAGAGTTTTTGCTCTCCATGCCGCGGAAACCAACCCGGAGACTATGTTGTTGACAGGTACCTTTAAAATTTAAGTTATTATTTGAATTTCCGTGTTTTGGGAATCGGGATTTAGATTTGAACTTAGAACTGTTATAGGATTGCATGCTCTACTCAGATTTATTTTGGGGGAAATTAAGCTAGAAGAAACTTGACCTTTGCATGTCTATAAGTTTAGTTTTTGTAACTACTGGATTCAACTTAGAGCTCCGCTCTTTCAGGGAGAATTTTTATATCTGGTTCAAATACCAAGGCCTTGATAGATTCAGGGGCCACACACTCGTTTATTTCAGAGGTCTTTGCAAACTTTCTCAAGATCCAGACCATTGGGCTAGATACAGCCTTTTCAGTAGTGTTGCCGTCAGGCGAGGAGATGACAGCCACCAATGTTATCCGAGATATAGACCTTGAGCTGCACGGTAATCTTGTTTAATGCGGATCTGATTGTGCTACCGATGCCAGAATTTGACATCATCCTAGGGATGGACTGGCTATGGAGGAACAGAGTGTTGATAGACTTCCAGCGGAGATCTGTTCTTGTCCGACCGCCTGGAATGGAGCAGTTCTTATTTGAGCCGGACAGTTACTTTCCTTTACCTCGCATTATTCCTTATGTTCAGGCTAGGAAACTCATGCATAGAGGGTGTCGGGCATTTTTAGCGACCTTTTTATCTGTCCCCGAGGAACCCAGCCAGTCAGCCTCAGATGTTCCGATTGTCAGAGATTTCTTAGACGTTTTTTCCAAAGACGTCTCTAGTATGCCACACGAGAGAGAGGTGGAGTTTTCCATTGAGCTTATGCCAGGTATGGCTCCGATATCCAAAGCGCCGTACCGACTAGCACCGACAGAGATGGTAGAGCTTAAGAAGCAGATTCAGGAACTTCTCGACAAGGAGTTCATTCGCCCGAGCTTTTCTCCATGGGGTACGCCAGTCTTATTTGTGAAAAAGAAGGATGGCACAATGAGGCTTTGCATTGCTACCGGGAGTTGAACAGGGTTACAGTGAAGAATAAATACCCCTTGCCGAGGATTGAGGATCTGTTTGACCAGTTGCAGGGAGCTTCGATTTTCTCCAACATAGATCTGCGTTCCGGTTATCACCAGTTGAGGGTGAGAGATGCTGATGTCTCGAAGACTGCTTTTAGGACTCGTTATGGCCACTACGAGTTCCTTGTGATGCCGTTTGGACTGACGAATGCGCCAGCTATCTTCATGGATCTCATGAATCGCGTATTTCAGCCGTACCTCGACCAGTTTGTGATAGTGTTCATAGATGACATACTCGTCTACTCCAAGAGTCGGGAGGAGCACAGCAGGCATCTGAACACAGTGTTGCAGACACTGCAGAAGCACAAACTATTCGCAAATTTCAGTAAGTGCGAATTCTGGTTAGAGAAGGTGGCGTTCTTGGGCCACATTGTTTCTAGCAGTGGCATTGAGGTAGACCCGGCGAAAGTCGCTGCAGTCTGAGATTGGGTTGTGCCTCAGAATGCATCCGAGATCCGCAGTTTTCTTGGGCTAGCAGGATATTACAGGAAGTTCATTCAGGGATTCTCATCCATTGCCGTTCCACTCACAGCACTGACCAAGAAAAATGTGAAGTTTGAGTGGAGCGAAGAGTGTCAGAAGAGCTTCGATACTTTGAAGCAAGCTCTTATTTCAGCACCAGTTTTGGCCATGCCATCAGGGCCCGGCGAGTTTGTCCTTTATACCGACGCTACGAAGCTTGGTTTAGGTGCAGTTTTTATACAGCATGGGAGAGTGATAGCGTATGCTTCTCGACAGCTGAAGATCCATGAGAAGAATTACCCTACCCATGATCTAGAGTTAGCGACCGTAGTTTTTGCTTTGAAGATTTGGAGGCACTATCTGTATGGAGAGAAATTCCAGATCTTTACCGACCACAAGAGCCTCAAGTATTTCTTTACGCAGAAGGAGCTGAATATGCGTCAGAGGCGTTGGTTGGAGCTTGTGAAAGACTACGATTGTGACATTAGCTACCACCCAGGCAAAGCTAATGTAGTCGCGAGGATGCTTTGAGCAGGAAAGTCGCATTGATGGCTCATTTGACGATTCAGAAACCTCTTCGGATCGAGATGCAGAGGTTTGATCTTGAGACTTACCCTCGAGGTAGAGTTCCTCGTCTATCTACCTTGACCATTCAGTCTTCCCTTTTGGACCGTATTCGCAGTGGTCAGGCCGCAGATGAGCAGTTGGCACAGTGGAAGAAGAGAGATGAAGCCAAGGGCAGTGTTTTGTATTCAGTCAGCGACAGTATTGTGAGATACCGAGATAGGATATGGGTTCCTAGCAGTGATTCTATCCGACCAGACATCTTATCAGAGGCCCATACTTCCCCGTACTCCATTCACCCTGGAAGTACGAAGATGTACAAAGATCTGCAGCTATTGTATTGGTGGCCAGGGATGAAGAAGGACATCAGACGGTTTGTGTCCGAGTGTCTGACCTGTCAGTTAGTGAAGGCCGAGCATCAGAGACCAGCAGGTTTGCTCAAGCCTCTTCCTATTCCTTAGTGGAAGTGGGAGAACATTACCATGGATTTTGTGACCGGATTGCCGAAGTCAGCCAGGGGATCGAATGCTATTTGGGTGATTGTAGATCGTCTTACCAAATCAGCGCACTTCTTGCCTATTAAGACGACTTTCACCATGATTCAGTATGCAGAGCTGTATATCCGAGAGATAGTCCGACTCCATGGTATTCCAGTTTCGATCGTATCCGACAGAGATCCCAGATTCACTTCCTCATTTTGGAAGAGCTTGCATTCGACTTTGGGTACGAAGCTGGTGTTTAGCACAGCATTCCATCCGCAGACAGATGGACAGTCGGAGCGAGTTATTCAGATTTTGGAGGATCTTCTTCGCGCTTGCGTCATTGATTTCTCAGGGAGTTGGGAGTCGAACTTACCATTGGTAGAGTTCACCTATAACAACAGTTTCCAGTCGTCTATAGGTATGGCTCCGTATGAAGCACTGTATGGCCGCAAGTGTAGATCTCCTGTTCATTGGGATGAAGTAGGAGAGAGAGCAGAGTTGGGTCCAGAGATTGTTCAGCAGGCAGCAGATGTAGTAGTCAAGATCCGTGATAGGATGAGGACTGCTCAGAGCCGACAGAAGAGTTATGCCGATCAGCGGAGGAGAGACTTAGAGTTTGCAGTGGGCGATCATGTCTTCGTGAAAGTGGCACCTATGAAGGGTGTCATGAGATTTGGGAAGAAAGGGAAGCTCAGTCCGAGATTCATTGGACCGTTTGAGATCCTTGACAGAGTTGGGACGCTTGCTTATCGTGTGGCTCTTCCGCCGAATCTGGCCGGAGTACACAATGTCTTTCACGTCTCCATGCTGAGGAAGTATATGGCAAATCCTTCGCATGTGCTGAATTTCGAGCCGTTGCAGCTTACTCCGAACTTATCTTATGAGGAGAGACCCGTGCAGATCCTAGACAGACAGGAGAAGAAACTTCGGAACAAGCTTGTTAAGCGAGTCAAAGTCAAATGGCTCAACCATTCTGAGGAGGAAGCTACGTGGGAGTCTGAGCCGGAGATGAGAGATCAATACCCCGAGTTATTCGGTGAGTTCTAATTTCGAGTACGAAATTTCTTTTAAGGGGGGAAGGATTGTAGAACCCGTAAATCAGTCTACGTATAAGCCATGCATAATTCTAGATTTTTAAATTTAATTGACTTCATTGCATGATTATTTTAAATGCATTTCTTTGAAGTTAATTATTTTATTATTTCAGTTCAGTAGTTTGATTTTTAGCATTTCAGTTATTTCAGTGAGGCCGGACCGGAGTTGGAGTTTTGAGATAGAATTTAAGATTCGAGAAATATTTCCAGAAGTTAATTTAGTTAGCAACTAAGTTCATTTAAGTTAGAAAGGGAGGTTTGAGGATTTAATTTAATTATTTGAGGTGATTAAGAAATGAACTCATTTAAGTTATTTAATTAAGGGGTTAGCTCACTAAATTATTTAAAGGATTAGTAAGGCTTTCAAGGATTATTAGTTGACTAGATAACCAACACTTCCCACTCATTTTATTAGCATAATTTCGGCCCCATAGTTGCTAGGCAACTCAATTGCCAACTCATCAACCTTTTGACCATTTCTTTGCATGTAAGTTGTAGGATAATTCTAGGATTTTTGGGAGCACAATTTAATTAATTAATGGACATATCCTAGACTAGAAAACAAGCTAATAATCGGCCACCCCTCCTAGAAGCTTCCTGGAAGATTTGATAGCAAACCACAATTCAAATTTCAAAGGAGAGTCGACTTAGTCTTGATTCATTCCGTATATCTTGCACTCTTTCTCCTCACCTTCCTAACCATTTTTCCCCTCTCTTTTTTTTCGAAATCTGAGTGAACTTTTTAAGCTGAGATCCGTGGGAATCCAGTAGGAAAATAAGGGAAAGAAATCGAGTACAAGAAAGGTAGAGAAGCTAGCCACTCCGTCTCCTCCGCGCCGAGTCGTCGCATCCTTTCGTTTTTCCATCAAACGAATCAAGGCATGTCTAGATTTCTTTCAAAACCTCAATCGAGTCATATACTGAATTTTTAATATCACATGTGCATGATTTTTATCATGAAAACCGAAATATTCATCAAAGAACTTTTAGAAAATACTTGCAGATTTTCGGCACCTTCCTTGGCAACCTCACGTTTTTCTGAGTTTTGGTGGTTTCAGGTTAGGGATCGACTCCAGGCTCCCATGGTGACTCTTAGACACGTAATAGGATGCATTAGAGTCATATTTGTCCGTTCGTTCAAGCCCTTTGTCGCTGGAAATTCAGAATTTGACAGCAACTTCAATTCTACCATTTTTGCTTTTCGAAATTTCAGTTTTATGTCAAGGGGATTTGATTTGATCTTGGCTGCCCTAGGGCTTATAGCCCTGGTTAGATCACTCCCCTAGCAAGTCTAAGACGTGACTAAGTCGCCCTTTTGGTGGCTGGGTCCATGGCTCATCGGTTTTTAATCAAAACATCACAACAGCCCCTATACCCCTTCGGCTACTTCGGTTGGACAGCTTTTGGTTCGTTTCTTTTGTTGCTTGGTATGGATCTTGGTTGGCCTATGGCCCTTAGCCACGGTTCATACCATGCCCCTAGATGTCTAGGTCGTGCCATGGTCAATCAAATGGCCACTGGAACGACACGTGACAACAAGCAAGCAAATCACACCACACGCGCATCAAATGCGCTCTCGGTGGAACTTCTCGGTTGGTTGCTGGAATGGTGAAGATTGTGGCTGGACTAGGGCCCTTAGCCATGGTTCATATCATTCCTTGGGATGTTGGTGAGAGGTTTTGGTCGGCGGTTCAAGCCCCAATGGCTGATAGCCTCGAAAACGACACAAGGAAAACAAGTGCGCAGCTGCTGTATTTTTTTTTTTTGACAGCAAGTATGCTGCTGTTCAGAGGCGTCGTTTGAGTTCTCGGTTGGCTTTTAGCCTATGGCCTTGGACTGGACAGTGCCCCTTCTTTGAGTTGGGAAGGTCATGTTTTCGACCGTTTGTGATTCGGTTCATTTTTGAGGTCGTACGAGAATTTACGGTGCGATGTGCCAAATTGACTCTCGAAAGAGCGTTTTGTGTTTTGGCCTCCATTCCACCTAGATTTCGACCCTATCATTTTAGGAACATTATTTTATGATTTTTCAGCGTATTTTAATCATGACTATACGTCGGTTCAGGTTGGCTCGGGGTCATGATTAAATGCGAAGTCATTAGGCGTCATAGTCGCATCTTTTGAACGTAAATTGCATAGTTGGTCAAGTTTTAGCATTTGCATGTTTTTCATGGCACAGTTAAGTTGCAGCGAGCCTGGGGACGATCCAATCCAATCCAGTTGGTAAAATTACGGGAAATTTTCATTATGCCAGTTAATTATTTTACGTGCATTAAATAGAAAATGATTATTTTTGAGATTTATGCGATATGGCTTGTGGTTCATTCACTATGTGGGAATGTTATTTTATACGGTCGCCAAGTGACAGATCAGTTCAGTATGGTACCACCCAGTCGCCAGTGTCCGGCCAAGCTCAGTTCAGTTTCAGCCTCCCCGGTAGCCAGTTACCGATCAGTTCAGCTTAGTGCAGTGGTCACAGGCGTAAAACATAATCTCAACAGAAAATTTTACCAGTTATTTCAGTACAGGGCTCCAAGGAGCAAACATTTTTACTGTGATTATCAGTTCAGTTATGCACGTATTATAATTGCTCGGTACAGATTATTTTCAGCATGCCTCATGACATGATATTTTATCCCATGCATATTTTACTTCAGTATTTACTCGTTACCTACGATATATGCATGCTGAGTCTTTAGGCTCACTAGACTTGATTGTTGTAGGTACTGATGAGGCCAGGGCCGAGGGCGGGGACCAGTGAGCCAGCTTGGGTCGGCAGTAGTGGCACCTGAGGACCTCAGTGCAGCAGTTGTTATTTTATTCCGCAAACAATTTTTATCAGTCGTTGGATAATTTTTAAATTGTTATTGTTGGCAAAACTTTATTTTCTTCCGCTGCTATTATTTTAAACATTGAACTTGATTCATCAGTCGATTTTATGAATGAGGCCATTTAAGTTCTTTTAAAAAGGAAATTTTTAAATTTTCCGCAAATTTTCAAGCAAGGAGTTTTAGGCCCTTTACACTAGAATTGTTGTTTATCTTTTGATATGAATTTGATTTGTTTATAGATTTATATTCAAATCTCTTGATAGGATGATGTCTTGTTTATAGATTTATTGTAGAACCTATAAATCAGTAGACGTATAAGCCATGCATAATTCTAGATTTCTAAATTTAATTGACTTCATTGCATAATTATTTTAAATCCATTTATTTGAAGTTAATTATTCATTATTTCAGTTCAGTAGTTTGATTTTTAGCATTTCAGTTATTTCAGTGAGGCCGGACCGGAGTCGGAGTTTTGAGGTAGAATTTAAGATTCGAGAAATATTTCCAGAAGTTAATTTAGCTAGCAAGTAAGTTCATTTAAGTTAGAAAGGGAGGTTTGAGGATTTAATTTAATTATTTGAGGTGATTAAGAAATGAGCTCATTTAAGTTACTTAATTAAGGGGTTAGATCACTAAATTATTTAAAGGATTAGTAAGGCTTTCAAGGATTATTAGTTGACTAGATAACAATATTTCCCCTTCATTTTATTGCAATTTTCGGCCCCCATAGTTGCTAGACAATTTAATTGCCAACTCATCAACCTTTTGACCATTTCTTTGCATGTAAGTTGTAGGATAATTCTAGGATTTTTGAGAGCACAATTTAATTAAATTAATGGACATATCCTAGACTAGAAAACAAGAAAAAATCGGCCACTACCTCTAGAAACATCCACCAACCCATTTGATATCAAACCATAATTCAAAATTCAAATTTGGGAAGACTTGGTCTTGATATGATCCTATTATTGTGCACCCTTCTCCTCACCTTCATAACCATCACTCCCCCTTCCCCTCCACCTCCACCGAAAATAAGACCGCTTTTCAGAGGTAAAAGTCGTGAGCCATAGCTAGGGAGTAAGGCAAGAAATCGAGAGCCAAGAAAGGTAGAGAAGCAAGCGCTCCGTCTCCTCCGCGCCGTCTCGTCTCTTCTTTTCGTTTTCATTTCAAACGATAACCAGGCATGTCTAGATTCTTTCTAAACCTCAATCAAGTCATATTATCATTTATTTTTCAGTACATGATCATGTTTATTCAAGTAAAAATCGAGATCCATGTCAAAACATTTTGAAACAACACATGCAGAATTTTCGATTTTCCTTGGAGAGCTTCACGGTTTCTTTTGGTTTGTGAGTTTCAGGTATTGGATCGACTCCAGGCTCCCAAGGCGACTTATATACATGTAATAGGATGCATTAGGACCACATTTGTCCATCGGTTTCAACCCATGCTCGCTGGAAAGCAAGAAATGACAGCAACACCATTTGTGTCCCTTTTTGAGTTCGAAAATTTCAGTTTTTATGTCAAGGGGTTTGGATCTGATCTTGGCTGCCCTAAGGGCTCTTAGCCATGGTTGGATCACTCCCCTAGCATGTCTAAGACGTGACTAAGTTGCCCTTTTGGTGGCTTGGTCCATGGCCCCTTGGTTTTTAATCAAAACATCAAAACAGCCCCTTCCCCATTTCGGCTTCTCCTTTTTACAGCTCGTATGGTTTCGGTTTGTGGTTGCTTGGTGTGGATCTTGGTTGGCCTATGGCCCTTAGCCACGGTTCATATCATGCTCCTAGATGTCTAGATCATGCCATGGTCAATCAAATGGCCACTGGAACGACGAAAGACATCGATCTAAGCAAAACACTACACACGCATGCACGTTGCTCTCGGTTGGACCCTTCGGTTGAGTTTTGGGGTGATGCGGATTGTGGCTGGCCTAGGGTCCTCAGCCATGGTTCAAATCATTCCTTGGGATGTTGGTAAGAGTCTCTGGTTGGTGGTTCACGCCCCTAATGGCCGATAGTCTCGAAACCAACGCAAGTCTTGTAGTTGCGCAACTGCTGGAAATTACAGCAAGTTGCTGTGTCGTTTAGAAGGCTTGTTTGAGTTCTTGGTTGGCTTTTAGCCCATGGCCTTGGATTGGACAGTGCCTCATTGAGTGGGGAAGGTCATGTTTTTGACCGTTTGTCATTCGGATCATTTTCGAGGTCGTACGAGAATTTACGGTGCAATGTGCCAAATTGACTCTCGAAAGAGCGTTTCGTGTTTTGGCCTCCATTCCACCTAGATTTCGACCCTATCATTTTAGGAGCATTATTTTACGATTTTTCAGCGTATTTTAATCATGACTATACGTCGGTTCGGTGTCGGTTCAGGTTGGCTCGGAGTCATGATTAAATGCGAAGCCATTAGGCGTCATAGTCGCATCTTTTGAACGTAAATTGCATAGTTGGTCAAGTTTAAGCTATTGCATATTTTTCATGGCACAGTTAGGTTGCAGCGAGCCTGGGGACGATCCAATCCAATCCAGTTGGTATAATTACAGGAATTTTCATTACGCCAGTTAATTATTTTACGTGCATTAAATAGAAAATGATTATTTTTGAGATTTATGCGATATGGCTTGTGGTTCATTCACTATGTGGGAGTGTTATTTTATACGGTCGCCAGTGACCGATCAGTTCAGTATGGTACCACCCGGTCGCCAGTGACCGGCTAGCTCAGTTCAGTTTCAGCCTCCCCGGTAGCCAGTTACCGATCAGTTCAGCTTAGTGCAGTGGCCACAGGCGTAAAACATAATCTCAACAGAAAATTTTACCAGTTATTTCAGTACAGGCTCCAAGAAGCAAACATTTTTACTGTGACTATCAGTTCAGTTATGCACGTATTATAATTGCTCAGTACAGATTATTTTCAGCATGCCTCAGGACATGATATTTTATCCCATGCATATTTTAATTTAGATTTTTACTCGTTACCTGCGATTTATGCATGCTGAGTCTTTAGGCTCACTAGACTTGATTGTTGTAGGTACTGATGAGGCCAGGGCCGAGGGCGGGGACCAGTGAGCCAGCTTGGGTCGGCAGTAGTGGCACCCGAGGACCTCAGAGCAGCAGTTGTTATTTTATTCCGCAAACATTTTATCAGTCGTTGGATATTTTTAAATTGTGATTTTTGGCAAACTTTATTTTCTTCCGCTGCGATTATTTTAAACATTGAACTTGATTCATCAGTCGATTTTATGAATGAGGCCATTTAAGTTCTTTTAAAAAGGAAAATTTTTAATTTTCCGCAAATTTTCAAGAAAGGAGTTTTAGGCCCTTTACAGTTGGTATGAGAGCCGACCTCTCTTAGTACGGTGTGGTTCGGGGACGAACCATGCCGAAGCTGGTGGGCATGTGAGGCCCGGGGCCGAAGAGGGCGGGGGGTGATCGCCGGTGCCATCAGTTGCACGGACAATGAGCGGCTCCTGGCTGGCTTCTAGGTGGAGGGAACATGAATGAACCGACCCACACGGGAACGAGAGGGATTCCGAGACTGTTCAATGTAATAGACTGTACAGTTGAAGAGGGCTTAAAAAGATTTGATTTGTACTACTCATATCACGAAGGTGCATCTTCTTTTCGGTAGCTCATTACATAAGAACCCCAAAGTTAAGCGTGCTTGACTTGGGGCAATTTTGGGATGGGTGACCTCCTGGGAAGTTTCCCAGGGTGCGTGTGAGTGAGGACATAAGCACGCTGGAAAGACTCGTCTTGATACAGTGAGGACAGTCGTCGAATCTGGGGCGTTATGTGAGGCCCGGGGCCGAAGAGGGCGGGGGGTGATCGCCGGTGCCATCAGTAGTTGCACGGACAATGAGCGGGCGGCTCCTGGCAGGCTTCTAGGTGGAGGGAACATGAATGAACCGACCCACACGGGAATGAGAGGAATTCCGAGACTGTTCAATGTAATGGAGGACTGTACAGTTGAAGAGGGCTTAAAAGATTTGATTTGTACTACTCATATCACGAAGGTGCATCTTCTTTTTGGTAGCTCATCACATAAAAACTTCAAAGTTAAGCGTGCTTGACTTGGATCAATTTTGGGATGGGTGACCTCCTGGGAAGTTTCCCAGGGTGCGTGTGAGTGAGGACATAAGCACGCTGGAAAGACTCGTCTTGATACAGTGAGGACAGTCGTCGAATCTGGGACGTTACAGTGGTATGGTATCAGAGCGGTGGTTCTGTATATAGGGTTTCACTACTACTGACCGCGAGAAGCTCACGAAGCCACGTCTTCGGTCTGTAAGTTTTTCAGTTCAGCATTTTGTTCAGCATTTTAGTTAAAGCATGAATTAGTTTGTCAGCATGCTTCCATATTTTCAGTATTTCAGGGTTCATTTAAAATAAATTATGGAATTATGCATGTTAGTTACGTATGGGTTATGTTGGAACAGTATGCCCCCTAGACGCATTTTAGAGCGCAACAGAGAGGTGGAGCCTCGTCGAGAGGACAGAGAGGAGCATAGACCGGAGGGAGACCTATCACCTCTTCCACCGCCCCCACCGGACATGAGTGCCCAGATGTTAGCTGGGATGGCACAGTTCTTCGCACAGTTTGCGGGGGGCAATGCCGCAGCCGTAGCCGCAGCCGCAGCCAGGCCGACAGGGCCCGAGGCTGTTTATGAGCGATTCATGAAGATGCGCCCGAAGGAATTCTCTGGGACATCTGACCCCATGGTTGCCGAGGGATGGATCAAATCCCTCGAGGTCATCTTTGAGTTTATGGAGCTGGGAGACGCAGACCGAGTCCGGTGTGCCACCTACCTGTTCACTGAAGACGCCCGCTTATGGTGGGAAGGAGCTTCGGTAGCCCTGACCTTGGCTACACTTTCTTGGACCCGCTTTACGGAGGTTTTCTACTCCAAGTATTTTGCTGAGGAGGTTCGCACCAGGCTGACCACCGAGTTCATGAGCCTGAGACAGGGGGATGTGACGATTACGGAGTTTATCCGTAAGTTCGAGAGGGGCTGTCACTTTGTGCCCCTGATCGCGAATGATGCCAGAGCCAAGCTGATGCACTTCCTAGGTGGGTTTTGGACTTCGACTGGGGCCACTGCTGTACATGCTAACATGAATTGAAGCTTAACTTACATAACCTGGACGTAGGTAATCGTACTCACCCGAATCAATTAAATAGCTTAAGGCATCCTAAAACGCTCGGGACTTGACCTCATTTTAATCATCGTACTAACCCAAGACATGAAACTCCAAGACACAATAACATTTCCCAAACTTATATGGTGCACACGGACCCCGTGCATGGGTCCGTGTGGGCTCCAAAAAGGAACACTCGGAAGAAGCAAGGACACGGACCCCGTGTCCAGGTCCGGTGTAAGGCTCGAGATTATTAGTCTTCATTGATGTGATATTCGGAAGATATGAGTATGCATGACATGTAATGAGATTATGAAGTGGTGCATGAAATAATAGACCGCACCCGCGGTAAGGAAAGGACCGCACCCGCGGTTGAGCTCATGAATTGTGGAAGAATTACAATAGCATGAGCGCACCCGCGCCTAAAGAAGGACCGCACCCGCGGTGGATAGGCAGAAAGTTGGCCATTTTTACAGTAGGGTCACCGCACCCGCGGTCCAGAAGCAGCGCACCAGCGGTGATGCTACAGTAGTACAACCGCACCCGCGGTCGGCGATGCTAGGATATTGATAGGGTTGTCGAGAGTTAAGCGCACCCGCGGTACCCTGTGCGAGAAAGCCACTCTTGATTCTTATGATGACACATGGCATATATATATATATAGAATTGTGATGAGTCTTCATTTCAGCAGTTCCATCAATCAAGAATCGAGGGAGAGAGAGTAAGAGAAAAGGGAAGGCTCTTTCATCTACAAAGCTAGCTTGTGCAAGATTTAACCATCCCAACTTCAATCCAAACATAGATTATTGCTCCTCTCATCAAGTGCTACAAAGGGATGTAAGTATTGTTCATTTCCAGCATGTTTCGAAATATATATGTTGGAGGAATGATGATTTGAGTAGAGATATATGTTCTTGAGATTTTGTACATCGTAGAAACGTAAACGGATTGAAGAAATGATATCGTAGATGATTGTTCTCAATTTCCAGCATATACATATTCCGATTTTTGCATATTTCGAGATGCTAACGAGTATATTATGTTGGTTATGAATTGAGGATTATGGTTTGTTGATATATATTGAAATTCTGATTGTTTGAGTTGATCGGTATATCGAGAATCCGCCGTTATGCCGTCGAAATGCATTGAAATGAAATATTGATTCCTATGTGTATTGAAGTGTACTAGAGCTTGATATAATGTACATTGATGATGCCATTTCAGATTTGTATTGGCAACTTTGACATCGAGACTTCGACATCGACAGAGATTGTACGACGAAAGGTATAATTCATGTGAATTCGGGAGATACGACTCGAATCAGACTTGGTTGGAGTTTCCCTAAATCACATACTAGATTTATTATTTATATTTGATTATGATTATGTCTTGTTTATAGATTTATATTCAAGCATTGAAATAGGAGAGTCATTGGCAGACTTGCTAAACTAGATGTTCGGTGGTATCGACGCTTCAGATCAGATTCACTCCGATTGTAGACATTCGATACAGACATGACCGAAGTCTAGGAATAAGACGTTTAGTTACCCCGATTGGGAGGGTAGGTGACAGACAGTGACGTCTTATTCACACCGGGATCCCTAGAGTTAGAGTTGAGTCGAGTCAAGATATGAATTGAATTGAGTAGCATGCTTATTTATTGTGATTTCAGAGATTATGGAATCCATTGTTATGGCATGCTTATTTTGATTTGGTTTCCTAGACTATGAAACTATTGTTATGAATTTTATGCATGATAATATGCTTGATGATTTATATTGTGTATATGCATGTATACATGTTTTATACTGGGATTTATTCTCACCGGAGTATCCTGCTGTTGTCTTGTTTTGTATGTGTGCATGACAACAGGTGGGACAGGATCGGGGTCAAGAAGATGATGAGAGAAGATGAGTTAGAGTGGTGATGCCGGACTTATTGTAGACTTGGTTTAATACTTGAGATTTAGTAGTTGAACCTTAGACTAGTTTGAATAATTGTTGTACATTATTGTACTTTTATACTGAGATGTATATTAGTTAAATTCCATTACGTTCCGCACTTATATTTTAAAAAGAAAAATTTTTAGACCCTGTTTATCTTAATTGATAATTAAATCCCAAAGATGATTAAGAAGATGATTAATGTCCGGGTCCCCACATCCGGCTCCGTGTAGACTCGGTAAACTTTGTCGTGCAGAAGGGGGAAGGCAGGGACCCCGTGCCCTGGTCCGTGTGGGGGTCCCTGTAGGCTCGCAAAAATGGCACCAAGAAGAAACAAAGGCACGGACCCCGTGCCAGGGTCCGTGTATCTGCGCAAGTTCGAAACCCACGAAAATTTAATACACGTATTGCTTAATACTCTTAAACTCAATCGCACGGTGTGGGGACCCGGATGCTAATTCCAATTTTAATTGTTCTTAAAATTAATCAGTCAATTATAATAAACATGGTCTAAATTTTTTTTAAAATATAATGCAGAAACGTAAGATAAATCAATCTGAAATACACATTATACATAAAAGTACAAGTCTTGTATTTCCTACAATGATTCAACTAGGTTCCACTACTATATATCAAGTGATGATTCCTAGTTTACTTCTGAGCCCGGATCTCCACGCTATCTAGTCCAGCCTCGTTTTCTTCTTGACCCTGATTATGTCCCACCTGTTGTCATGCGCACATACAAACAAGACAACAGCCGGATAACTCCGGTGAGAATTACATTCCCAGTATAAACCAACGAAACATGCAGTTATATAAAAAATGTAAAAGCATGTAAAACATGTAACAGATGTCAGTAACATGCAACAAAATCAGAAACATAATCAATATAAACTGCCAATCATACTTGTGACTCCACATGTCAGACTAGACTCAATCCTAGTCTAGGGATCCCGGTTTCCATATGTTGTTATTCCTCTATCGACCAACAGTAATAGAAGAAACTCCGATTCTATCCACGTCGATATAACCAAACATCCAGTGTCTTGACTTATCCGTCACAGACGATGGCACTATCGCCAATACACTATCTTGTGACATCGTGCAAGGTGCCCGTGGCGATCCCGCCACTATCAGGCACTTCTGTCACAGGATAATTCATCTAATCTTCATCTAACACATGCTCTCTATAAATCAATAGAACAAGCATATCAAATCAAGTCCATGCAAATATCAATGCAATAAGGTAAAGTATGTGATTTAGGGAAACTCGAGTCAAACCTCCCTCGAGTTGTGCAATCCCAATTCAACATTAATTTATACCTTTCTCTTCTCGGTCTGACGAAGACAAAGTCTCAAATTCAACTCTGTCCATACCCAATCTGGCAATGACAATATCGAACAGGCACAATATCAATATATAACTCAATTCAGAACCTGTTCTGATCAATACTCAAATCAAAATACAATCTGATCAATGTCAATCGACATACAATACAACAATACAATCTCCATCAATCGTAAATCTGATCAATATCAATCTACTGATGTTTCGACGGCATAACAATATAGTCTCGATAACCCCGTCAATCTCAACATCACAGATATAATAACAGAACTCATAATCAATATCGGTACAACTCATAATCTCAATAACAATACAAATCTGATATCGAATCTCAATCAAATCAAATCCGAAAATAATAACAATTGTATAAACAGTCTGTTCTTTAATCCGTTTTCGATTATACGATGTCTATTGTCTCGAAAACAACATATATGAATCATATTCAATTCCATCAACATCATATTTTCAAATCATCTCAAAACGTAATAAAACTTACGTCCTTGTGTAGATCGTGTCGAGATAAACTCAGAATTGAAGTCGGATTCAAAATCGGACGGACGGATTTCTCACAATTCACAATTTACCCTACAAAATCAAGAAAGCATTTCCCTAGAGATTCTCGACTCTTTTCTCTCTGAATTTCGAAAGAAAACATCATTTATATACTACATGCAACACCAGGAAACATGGCTTATTTTTCATGCTGCACGTCACACCGCGGGTGCGCTCATTTTTGCACCGCGGGTGCGCTCAGTGTACTGATATACATCATATTTTCCAGAAGCTTGGACCGCGGGTGCGCTCCCTTTGGTACCACGGGTGCGGTGCACGTTCTGCCCCAAAAACGTACCCTACTGCCCTCCAAGCGCGGGTGCGGTAGAAGCTTAAGCGCGGGTGCGGTCGCTATTGAAATAAAAATCCAACTTTCTGCCCTTACACCGCGGGTGCGGTTTACTTCTTGGCGCGGGTGCGGTCTCTCTCTTTGTCAACAAACTCAATTTGCAACGTCGCTTCTCCACGTCTATTCTTCCATCGCCTTATTCATAATATATAACAATTCAAAAGTATCAAACTAAAATCTCGGGCATTACATTTCTCCCCCTCTTAGATATAAGTTCGTCCTCGAACTCACCGACAATCCTATCAGATACATCCGAATAAATGTATAACAGAGTTTAACCCGAAAATTCCTCTCAATGAATCACTTCTGAAATCTCAATCTCATAGCGGATTCTGTCTTTTAGATAGTCTCTTTGATATTCTGACAATCTTACTGTGTTTTCAACCACAGAATAATCTTCATTTTGAAATATCTGTCTTTTACGGATCTCTGATTCCAAACTGGAATAATAACTCAAAAAGTATAATATCATAATATCCTTCGGAATAACCCTGTCCGAGTCAATCTTGCATTACTGGCTATACAACATCCGTATATACCAATCCACAGCTCATAACAAGTCAATACCATCAGTTGTTATCAAATCAGTTTAACCTAGTCAAGGATATATTCTATTTTCAGTCGCAAATACCAACCGTCACCATCCGACGTTGACATATTTAGTCTGTTTATTCTGAGCTGTTTTCACTTTCTCCTGAATCAGTTACATTTTCTTTGCCCTATCTTTGACCGTATCCGATTCTATCTTAGGTATCTCCGAGGTATTATCCTTATATAAAGGAAAGTTGGAATCCGTATTGTACAATGCCTCGAGAGAAGCTATCTCATTATTCATCTGATAGCTATTGTCGTACAATCATTCACTAAGTGACAACACATCGTATCAACTAGTGCTAAAATCCAGCACTACTATTCCTGGATAACTTCCAGTATCAGGATAGTTGCTCCAACTATCTATCGATCTATAGACGATAAGTGAAAGAGTTCATTGTATACTCTGCCAAAAGTACAAAATCAAACGAAAATTATAGCCTGATATAATTAACCTTGACGTTCAGTACCATCTTTCCTCTTTTCTGACATAAATCTCCATCGACTGGTCATATCCGTAAGTCTTCATGTACAAATAATATATGCAAATTCACGCAATCTATTAACAACAATCACCTCGCATCACAATTTTGAAAAGATTTCGGTGGTTTCATTACGAAATCTATAGAAAGGTACTCCCATTTCTATTCAAAAATTGATAATCGATATAACCAATCTCCTGTTTCCCCTCTTCTGCTACTAGAAAGGATACTGAATCAACCACTATACGTTTCTGACCATATCGGTCATTTCAGATTTGAAATATATCTGGCACAACTAAATCAGTTATTATCATACCAGACAGTATTACTTACCTGATATTCTGATCAACACCCTGTTCTGACTATCGATATCGAATTCTGTAATATCAATCTGAAATATTAGGTACAAAGAGACGATTCTATCACATATCTGTTACTCTGATCGATGCTCTTCTCTGATCCTCATAAACTGTGGGGACCCGGACGCTAATCATGTTCTTAATCATCATTGGGACTAATTAATCAATTATAAAATAGGGTCTAAATTTTTTTTTCTTGAAAATGCGGTGCGGAACGTAATGGAATCTAACTAATATACATCTCAGTATCAAAGTACAATAATGTACAACAATTATTCAAACTAGTCTAAGGTTCAACTACTAAATTTCAAGTATTAAACCAAGTCTACAATAAGTCCGGAATCACCACTCTAACTCATCTTCTCTCATCATCTTCTTGACCCCGGTCCTATCCCACCTGTTGTCATGCACACATACAAAACAAGACAACAGCCGGATACTCCGGTGAGAATAAATCCCAGTATAAATAATGTATACATGCAGTTAACTGACTTAATATAAAAGCATGAATTATATCTGATCACATGTAGCATAATCAAACAACATGTATCAATACCAGTCTGTAAATAAAACATGAATCATATTCTACGAAACATAAATCAATACGGATCTGTAAATCAAGTTCTAGTCTCGATATCTAAGACTCGACTCATCTTTTATTCTAATATAGGGATCCCGATCTAATTTAGACTTTGGTATGTTGTATCGAATGTCTACAATAGACGTCGATCTACATCTAAGCTCATCGATACACCGTAAGTCTAGAGTCTACGCGGCTCTGACAAAGACTCGGCGGTTCTGCCCTAGCTAGGCTGATCTGCCCTAGACTCAAACTCTGGCTCTACTATAAATCAATAGACTAAACCTATCAATCTGATAATCTGCAAATATCAATGCAATAAAGTAAAGTATGTGATTTTGGGAAACTCAAGTCAAACCTAACTCGAGTGGTGCAATCCCGAATCAACATTTATTTATACCTTTCTCTTCAAGATCTGATGAAGACGAAGTCTCGTATCCCAATCTGTCCATATCCAAATCTGATAATGACAATCATATAAATACCATATCAGTATATAACTCAATTCAAGACCTGTTCTGATCAATACTCAAATCGGTATATAATCTGATCCATATCTGAACAAGGTACAATCTAATTCATATCAATGATATCACGATACAATCGAAATCATTACTGAATCTGATCAATCTCAATCAATACTGAATCTGATCAATATCAATCTACTGATGTTTCGACGGCATAACAATACAGTCACGATAACCCCGTCTATCTCAACACCACAGTTATAATACCAGAATTCATAACCAGTATCAGTACAACTCATAATCTGAATAATAACACAACTCTGATATAGAATCTCAACTAATTCAACTCTGAAATTCATAACAATTTCATAAACAGTCTATTATTTAATCTGACTTCGATTCTATGATGTCTAACATGTCAAGAACATCATATATGAATTTCATTTAATTCTGACAACATCATAATTTCAGAACATGTCTAAACGTAACAAAACTTACGTCCAGTTGTAGCCTGCGTTGATAGGAACTCGGTACTGAAGTCGGATTCAAAATCAGACGGGCGGATTAAAGTAAAAAGGCGTAAGGATTTGGAGCTTCCCTTCCTCGGTTCTCTCTTTTTCCATTCTTCTTATGATGAAATGAATTCATATAATACATATATATATACCATGCATGCTCAAGGAAACGTGGCTCGTTCATTCAAGAAACACGTCTCGCGCATATGCGCGACATCAACCGGCGCATATGCGCGAGACCTACTAGTCATCACACATCATTTCTCGTCAGCTCGCGCATATGTGCGACGCCTTCCGCGCATATGCGCGAGGCTCTCTGGACGTTGGTAACATATGCTCGCGCATATGCGCGCACTCACTTCGCGCATATGCGCGGGGCCTTCTGTCCATCTTGCGCATGTGCGCGCATCATGAGGCGCATGTGCGCGCATCATGACGCGCATGTGCGCCAGAGCTACGGTCCTCGCACAACAAATCTCACACGCAATCTCATTTCGTGTCTCGGTTACCCTTTCATAATTGTCTCGATTAAAATCAATAATCGTAATTTAACACGATATAAAATCTCGGGCATTACATTTCTTCCCCTCTAAGATATGATTTCGTCCTCGAAATCACAGACAATCAAATCAGATAAGGAAGGAATGTATAATAGAGGTTACTTCAGAAAATTCATTCTATCAAACCGTTCTGATCAAATTACTTGCAAATACTGGCTATACAACATCCGTATATACCAATCAACAGCTCATACCAAATCAATATCATCAGCTGTTATCAAATTCAATCTCAAATGTCACCGTAATATCATTCCCATTCAGCGGAAATCTGCAGTAATCAATGTACAATGTCTTATCTGTGGCTATCTCAATACTCGTTTGATAGATATCATCATACAGTAATTCATAAAGTGACAAGACATCAGATCACTAGTGCTAAAATCCAGCACTACAGCTCCATAATTATCTTCTAATGTCTGGATAGTACACTCTGGCTATCTGTCAGTAGGTGGATAATATAGGAATGAATTCATGGTACGTTCTGCCATAATCACAAACTCAATCAAATCACAATATGATATAGTCTAGTTCTGTATTCTGATCAATCTGACCATTTCTTTGACATCGATCTTTGTCATCTGGTCATGTTTGTATGTCATCTTGTACAAACTAATAAATATAGATTGAACAATATGTCCATCACAATCATATCATATCATAATCTGGAAGGTATTATAGTGATCTCATTACGAAATTCATCGAATTATACCCCCGCCCCCCATGTCTAGTCAGAAATATACCAATTCTGTAATAATTCTTCTAATCTTTATCTTTCTATCTTCATTTATTGGCGGTTCAGACATTTCAGTACAATTTTGCCAACATTTCAGCATAAATTCTGCCATAACTGATTTAATCTGTCTATATCAAAACTGTCTGTCCGAATATTATACATTCTCAGTCACCAAAATGCAACTGAATCCACCTCTGTGCGCTTCTGATACTATCTGTCAATTCAATTCGAACTATTTGGTATAAACAATCAGTTAATAATATAAATTAAAGAAAAAATACCTACCTGGTATGCGGTTCTGATTGTCGATATCAAATTCGGTTGTACAATTCTGAAACATTTGACATCACAAGATAATCATTCTCATACCGTAAAATCACATATCTGTCACTCTGATCGATGCTCTGTTCTATTATTGAAATTAAGCTCTGAACATTCTGATTATATGTCTGAACGGCTGTAATTCTCAGACTTCAGCTCTAATTCAGTTTAAATAATCTGTATATAATCTCAACGGTTCACAATGATCTGTATTAAACAGTGCTGTAAAAATATAACAATACTCGGGCAGACACAAAATAACAATCGTATAAATAATCTGCCAATTCAGACAAAAAAAAAAAATTTCTGACAATTCTGATATTTCTGAAATTTCTGATATTCCTTATATTTCTGATATGTCTGATATCGGGATCATTCCTCAGTCACTGATTCTGTTCTCAACTGTGTCAAAATCAATCGGTATACTAACTTCAGATATCGCATATTCTGAATACAATCTGTTTCAGGCAAGATTCATATCTGAAAAATTTCTGTATACAATAATCACAGTTTCTCCGAATATTCAATTTACTCTTCAGATACTCGATTCAATCAATCAGATGCTGCAATATATCAAAACATCATAGATACAACGAGCATAAATCATCAGAATATCTCTGAACATACTGAAATATACCAAGGAGAAAACACTAATCAGATGTAACTCCTGTCTCAATTCAATTCTGGAATCTATCTTTCTGATATAAAGCCAAATCTGAATCTCTTATCTGGCAACATCAGCCAACTCGTAATCATTGGCAAATCTGCTCAATGCTAGACTCGATTTCAGTATGTCTACTGAATACATAAGGATGCCATCTGCTCCCTTCTGCAACAATCGAGTCCCTAGACAACATAAATATCAAAGGAATTCTGAATCTAGAATCCTTACCGTGAAATCTCTACTCAACCATATCTAGTTCGAATCTTATACTCTCCTGAAGGAATCTATAATAGTTCTGTACTTGTTCAGCATAATTAATATCAATAATGTGGTCAAATCAGAAAACACAAGTACTCATAATCTAACTCGATCTCATTCTCCTCTTACTGTAGTAACGCTATTTCACAGAAATATCTGATGTCAACATTTCCCTCAAAAGATAAAGAATAAATACTTACCAGTACAACCAAACCCAACAGATAGGGCATATCTCAATGTCATTCAGTCAAAGATAATCAATGGAATGCATAAGTATATATCATCATATGCAATATTCAATCCATAAACCGAACAGTACCTATCACTATATCATCAGTGTGCCCTGGGCTGTTCTTCGGTTCTTCTGCTCCCTAAAATCTTCGGGGACTTCTCTGCGGACAAACTCTGGCAAGGTGTTCCCGGCTTCTACAATATGGCAACTACCAGTCACTCTCTGGCATTGCTCTATGGATATCTCCCTCCGCAAATTCTGCAATATACTCCAGTACAACTTGGGCTGGAACCACTGGAGCTAGACGAACCACTCAGTCCGCTCCTAACTTCTTGAATGGCTTCTTTCGAGCTTTCAGCAAATCTTGCTTTCCACTCGTACTGCCGCGATCAAATCGGAAAGGCGATTTCTGTATCTGGGGTTGCATCGCACACACCCTTTTTAGTTGTCTAATCAGACTCGCCTCCGCTCTCTTCGCTTTACTCAAGGCATCAGCAAAATGATAAGGTCGCTGCATATTCATCATGCAACTATCTCCGAGTTCAATCCTCTGATGAACTGATCCGCTACAGCTTCATCATTCCCAATTACATTAGGAGCAAAACGCAGTACAGTAGAGAATTTAGCAACATATCCTTCAATATTCAGTTGACCTTGTCTCAAATTCTCAACTCTGCTTTCTTGTCCTCCCGGTACGAAACTGAGAAAAATCTTCGATAAAATTCAGTTCTGAATATTTCCCGTGAAATCACTGTACCTGTCTGTTCTAACATTCTTTTACTTGTAATCCACCAACTCCTGGCAGTCTCTCGTAACTGGTGGAATATCAGTTTAATTCTCTGCTCATCTGAGTAATTAAGTAAATCAAACAGTATTTCTATGTCATCAAACTAGTTCTCACAATCTTCAGACGTCTCGGTACCACTCAGAATCGCGGCTGAAATACCTGAAATTCTTCAATTGTATTTCCATATGAGTTTCTGATACATCTATCTGTTCAGTCGGAGTACTACCCTTTCTGGAATTCTCCGTGGAGGTATATCTTATCAAAACATTAGTACTCAAATACTACAAATCTGTTACAATCTTTCTCTGATCATCTTACTGCTGATCATGAATCAGATCTGATTCATACTCAATAATACATAATACCAACTCAAATCAGATAATCAGGTAACTATGTATTTCAAATCAGTAAAGCATAATGTCATGCTAGCATACGCAATGTAAGTCAACATTAAAATAAATCTCATGCTAGCAATCACATGCAAGGAAAGAAAACTCACTCTACCCCGCTCATTCTCTTCTATCTCAGTCTAAAGGATCTATCGCTCTGATACCACCTGTAGTGGAGACCCGCGCTAATTGAAAAGGCCCTAGAACTCCTTGCTTGAAAATTTGCGGAAAATTAAAAAAAATTTCTTTTTAAAAGATCTTAAATGGCCTCATTCATAAAATCGACTGATGAATCAAGTTCAATGTTTAAAATAATAACAGCGGAAGAAAATAAAGTTTTGCCAACAATAACAATTTAAAAATTATCCAACGATGATAAGAATTGTTTGCGGAATAAAATAACAACTGCTGCACTGAGGTCCTCGGTGCCACTACTGCCGACCCAAGCTGGCTCACTGGTCCCCGCCCTCGGCCCTGGCCTCATCTGTACCTACAACAATCAAGTCTAGTGAGCCTAAAGACTCAGCATGCATATATCGCATCTAACGAATAAAAATCGGAATTAAATATGCATGGGATAAAATATCATGTCCTGAGGCATGCTGAAATATTCTGTACTGAGCAATTATAATACGTGCATAACTGAACTGATAATCACAGTAAAAATGTTTGCTCCTTGGAGCCTGTACTGAAATAATTGGTAAAATTTTCTGTTGAGATTATGTTTTACCCTGTGGCCACTGCACTAAGCTGAACTGATCGGTAACTGGCTACCGGGGAGGCTGAAACTGAACTGAGCTGGCCGGTCACTGCGAC